>NW_026110424.1:0-10000 GCF_024679095.1 Eriocheir sinensis
TAAAATTAATCATAGTTTCCAAATATTTTTAACCTTTTCTTTGCCTTTCAAGATACGAAAAAGACAAAAAAATGAAAAAATATACCAATCATTCCCTTGCTTCCTTATATATGTGAAAATACTTGACAAAACAAAACACAACACACTAGAAAAAACACACTTGCTCATGCTGGGAGGGTGCCTGCTGGTGATTACGAGTCCAACACGTGATCAGGCCGTGGTGAATTACACTTGAAAACACACTAGAGAACGCTGGGGTGGAAGGAGAGCAGTGTTACCAGCACCTCCTCTTCCTATAAAATTCTGTCCTCAACTGACTTTCTTTGTCCAGAGGAAATTGATCAGTGGTCAAGGCGTCTTTCAATTATGTATACGAGAGAGAGAGAGAGAGAGAGTGTAGTGTGTCTCTCTGTAAACTTTAAATAAATACTGTGATGTTTGTTTTGAAAGAGAGAAAAAGAAAGAAAGAAAGAAAGTTAATGCTCTCTCTCTCTCTTTTATAGACACAAACTTTAAATGTCAAAGTTTTTAGTAAAGGAGAAAAGTTAGTTAGAAGTGTGTTGCTCTCTCTCTCTCTCTCTCTCTCTCAGACGAACTTCAAACAAATGTCAGTTTCAAATTAAAGAGAATAAGTCAGCTGGAAGAAAATCTCTCTCTCTCTCTAAGATGAACTTTATACAAATGTCAGTTTCAAATTAAAGAGAAAAAGTAAGTTAGAAGAAAAATGCTCTCTCTCTCTCTCTCTCCTTTCCTTCTTTTCCAGTTATTTTTCCTCTTTATTCATTTTTATTTGCCATCTCTCTCTCTCTCTCTCTCTCTCGATCAATCATTCATCAGTATTGACAACCACTACTGTAATTGGCCCAAACTTCTCCGCCTCAATCAATATTTAATTATGTGATTGTATAGAGTCCGACAACTTCAAAAGGTGGGTTCTATTTTATGTATTATTGAAGTACATGTTTTTTTTTTTTTTGTATGCTCTGAAATGCTATTGGTGGGAGAGAATAAGTGTGTGTGTGTGTGTGTGTGTGTGTGTGTGTGTGTGTGTGTGTGTGTGTGTGTTATGTGGAAGAGTTTTTTTGTGTGTGTGTGTGTTTGTTTAGTGAGAAGAGAAAGAATGGTCAGTATGTGTTTGTGGTTCTGATATGCTATTGGTGAAAGAAAATGTATGTGTGTGTGTGTGTGTGTGTGTGTGTGTGTGTGTGTGTGTGTGTGTGTGTGTGTGTGTGTGTGTGTGTAGTAAAAAGAAAAAAAGAATGGTGTATGTCTGTACGTTTGTCTCTCTTTTGGACACTCATTGTTTTCTGTTATCAGGGCAAAGGGCTTTTTTTTTTTTTCCCCCCCACCCTTGAACTGTCTCCCTCCCTTGTCGTGAGAAGAAAGTGTGCAGTATGATGTGGGTATGTGTATATTGTGATGGTTTTTTTTTTTTTTTTTTTTTTTTTACAGCAAAGGAGACAACACAAGAGCACAAAAAAACGAAACAATAAAAGAGCCTGCTGTATAAGTATTTTTTATAAGTATATGTGTGCAGTAAAAAAGGCATCGCCACGCTTCTCTATGTCACCGTTCAGCGTCCATGTCTCACAGCCACACAGTAGGAGAGGGAGCACACACAGGTGACCCGGGCACCCTCACCACACCCCCGGACAGACTGACCTGTGGCTGCGTGCACCATAAGAACACAGGGAAACTGCAAGAGACTGGGTGGCCTACACAGGGCAGCTCCAGAATCCCCCCCACTACTCACGATGGGCGAGGTGTAGTTTCAGGGGTTACAGGTAGAGGCTTGATTCTCGTTAACCTTCGGCACGGGCGTATGCACCAGTACCCTGTCACCTTACTGCACCCACACCTCACTGCCACCTGTCATCCACGTCCATGTAGCTATCCAGTCTACTCTTAAAACAAGCTATCGTCCCTGCACTCACTATGTGATTGCTGAGTCTGTTCCATTCCCCCACCACCCTATTACTAAACCAATGCTTGCCTATATCTCTCCTAAATCTATACTTTTCTAATTTAAATTCATTACTGCGTGTTTTATCCTCCTGGCTAATTCTCAGTACTTTACTTATATCGCCTTTGTTGTAACCCTTGACCCATTTGAATACTTCTATCAGATCTCCCCGCACTCTTCATCTCTCTAGTGAATGTAAGTTTAGATGTTTCAGCCTATTTGGATATGGGAGGTTCCTCAGCCCCTGAAAAGCCAGACTCCACACGACAGGGCCTTGGTGTGGCCCAAGAGACACTCACATCCAGGGGCTTGGTGTGGCCCAGGAGACACTCACATCCAGGGGCTTGGTGTGGCCCAGGAGACACTCACATCCAGGGGCTTGGTGTGGCCCAGGAGACACTCACATCCAGGGGCTTGGTGTGGCCCAGGAGACACTCACCCCCAGGGGCTTGTGTGCCCAGAGACACTCACATCCAGGGGCTTGGTGTGGCCCAGGAGACACTCACCCCCAGGGGCTTGGTGTGGACCAGGAGACACTCACCCCCCGGGGCTTGTGGGGCCCAGGAGACACTCACCCCAGGGGCTTAGTGTGGCCCAGGAGACACTCACCCCCAGGGGCTTGGTGTGGCCCAGGAGACACTCACCCCCAGGGGCTTGGTGTGGCCCAGGAGACACTCACCCCCAGGGGCTTGGTGGGGCCCAGGAGACACTCACCCCCAGGGGCTTGGTGTGGCCCAGGAGACACTCACCCCCAGGGGCTTGGTGTGGTACAGGAGACACTCACCCCCAGGGGCTTGGTGTGGTACAGGAGACACTCACCCCCAGGGGCTTGGTGTGGCCCAGGAGACACTCACCCCCAGGGGCTTAGTGTGGCCCAAGAGACACTCACCCCAGGGGCTTAGTGTGGCCCAGGAGACACTCACCCCCAGGGGCTTAGTGTGGCCCAGGAGACACTCACCCCCAGGGGCTTAGTGTGGCCCAGGAGACACTCACCCCCAGGGGCTTGGTATGGTACAGGAGACACTCACCCCCAGGGGCTTGGTGTGGTACAGGAGACACTCACCCCCAGGGGCTTAGTGTGGCCCAGGAGACACGAACATTTAAATATAAGATTCCCTCTCCCATGGCCCCCGGGGTGGCGGGAGGACACGTGGCTCGGGGTGACATATAACACGTAGGGACCTCCAACCTTTGCTGAGTCACCTAAATCAACATAATAAACCATAAATAACCCCGTGGACCCCAAAATAAGACATAGTACACTCACCGCGGCGGCAGGCATGGGCGCCGGGCAGTCAGTGGATGGTCGTAAACATCCACCGCCAGGCCTGGCTTTCACCCTCTTCCGCGGGTTTATAGGCTCACCACCACCCTGTAGGCCTGAGGGGCTGTGGGAGGCGTTGAGCTGGTGCACTTATAATCGAGGCCAGGCCGCGGTTTAGTTATAAAAGGAGAAATGTGTGCTGCCTTCCAGTCGACCCTCTCAGCATCATGTTTCTCCCCAATTTTGGGTCTTTTAAAAATTACACCAAGTTTTTTTTTTTTTTTTTCCTATTATATTTTCCCGTTTTGTATTTAGCACCAATTTTCATCATCTGGTGCTGCCCACGTTTTTATTTTTCCTTTATATATTTGTATTTTCTTTCTTCCTCTTCCGATTTCACATTTAGGCGCCATTTTTGATCTCAATGTTGTCGACTTCATTTTTTCTTCTTTTCTTCCTATTTCATATTCTATTCCTCTCACCCATGTCACAAGCTTCCCTTCTGGCCATTCCTCCTTCACCCATATCACAAGCTCTCCTTCCTCGGCTATTCCTTCATCCATATCACAAGCTCTCCATTACTCGGCAATTCCCTTTACCCATATCACAAGCTCTCCCTTCCTCGGCCATTCCCTTCGCCCATATCACAAGCTCTCCCTTCCTCGGCCATTCCCTTCACCCATATCACAAGTTATCCCTTCCTCGGCCATTCCCTTCACCCATATCACAAGCCCTCCCTTCCTCGACCATTCGCTTCACTGATATCACAAGCCCTCCCTTCCTCGGCCATTCCCTTCGCCCATATCACAAGATCTCCCTTCCTCGGCCATTCCCTTCACCCAAATCACAAGCTCTCCCTTCCCCGGCCGTTCCCTTCACCCTTATCACAAGTTCTCCTTCCTCGGCTATTCCTTCACTGATATCACAAGCTCTCCCTTCCTCGGCCATTCCTTCACCCATATCACAAGCCCTCCTTCCTCGGCCATTCCTTCACCCATATCACAAGCTCTCCTCTCGTCCATTCCTTCACCCATATCACAAGCCCTCCTTCCTCGGCCATTCCCTTCACCCATATCACAAGCCCTCCCTTCCTCGGCCATTCCCTTCACCCATATCACAAGCTCTCCCTTCCTCGTCCATTCCCTTCACCCATATCACAAGCCCTCCCTTCCTCGGCCATTCCCTTCACCCATATCACAAGCCCTCCCTTCCTCGGCCATTCCCTTCACCCATATCACAAGCCCTCCCTTCCTCGGCCATTCCCTTCACCCATATCACAAGCTCTCCCTTCTCGCCATTCCTTCACCCATATCACAAGCTCTCCCTTCCTCGGCCATTCCCTTCACCCATATCACAAGCTCTCCCTTTCTCGGCCATTCCCTTCACTGATATCACAAGCTCTCCCTTCCTCGGCCATTCCCTTCACCCATATCACAAGCTCTCCCTTCCTCGGCCATTCCCTACACCCATGTCACAAGCTCTCCCTTCCTCGGCCATTCCCTTCGCCCATATCACAAGCTCTCCCTTCCTCGGCCATTCCCTTCCCCCATATCACAAGCTCTCCCATATAACTAAATACTAAGGTCAATAAATATCACTATGTGTTAAAATTCATTTATTCCTAGAAGTATCGCTATCATACATATATATACATTACATGGTGAAGCGGAGCACACCAACAGACACAGACAGACAGACAGTTGGATGGACAGACAGACAGATGGAGGCCTACGCAGGAAGTGGTGATGGCTAACAGATAGACAGA
Organism: Eriocheir sinensis; assembly: GCF_024679095.1. Taxonomy (NCBI): domain Eukaryota; kingdom Metazoa; phylum Arthropoda; class Malacostraca; order Decapoda; family Varunidae; genus Eriocheir; species Eriocheir sinensis. The sequence continues at coordinate 4,993 of NW_026110424.1, forward strand.
CAGACAGACCAACAGAACATTGTAAACAACCCTCGACCTCTCTGTTGGCACCTGTTTCCTTTGTTGTTCTTTTGTAAACCCATTTTTTTTTCTTTTTTTCTTTTGTCAACTTGTTTTTTTCAGTCGTCTTTTGTAAACCGATTTTTTCTTCGTCCTTTTCTTTTGTAAACCGATTTTTTCTTCGTCGTTTTCTTTTGTAAACCGATTTTTTCTTCGTCGTTTTCTTTTGTAAACCGATTTTTTCTTCGTCATTTTCTTTTGTAAACCGATATTTTCTTCGTCGTTTTCTTTTGTAAACCGATATTTTCTTCTGCTGTTTCTTTTGTAAACTGATTTTTCTTCATCATTTTCTTTTAGTAAACTGATTTTTTCTTCATCATTTTCTTTTTGTAAACCGATTTTTTCCTTACCTTTTTTTTTTTTCTTTTATCAACTTGTTGTTTTCAGAGTCGTTTTGTAAACCAATTTTTCTTTTGTTGTTTTCTTTTGTAAACTGATTTTTCTTCATTGTTTTCTTTTTGTAAACCGATTTTTCTTCTTCATTGTTTTTGTAAATCGATTTTCTTCTTAAACCGATTTTTTTATTAACTTTTTTTTTTAATTATTTTTTATCAACTTGTTTTTTTCAGTTTGTCTTTTGTAAACCGATTTTATCTTCATTATTTTCTTTTGTAAACCGATTTTTTTCTTACTTATTTTATCATTTTCATTTATCAACTTGTTTTTTCAGTCGTCTTTTGTAAACCGATTTTTTCTTTGTCATTTTCTTTTTGTAAACCGATTTTCTAAGTCATTTTTCTTCAGAACCGATTTTTTTATTAACTTTTTTTCCATTATTTTTTATCAACTTGTTTTTTCAGAGTCGTCTTTTGTAAACCGATTTTTTCTTCGTCATTTTCTTTTTGTAAACCGATTTTCTTCATCACTTTCTTTTATAAACTGAGTTTTTCTTAATTTTCTTCATCACTTTCTTTTATAAACTGATTTTTTCTTAATTTTCTTCATCACTTTCTTTGATATACTAATTTTTTCTTCATTTTTTTCTTTTGTGATCCGATTTTTTCTTCATTTTGTCACTTCTTTAGAACTGATTTTTCTTCGCTACTTTCTTTTGTGAACCGATTTTTCTTCAACACTTTCTTTAATAAACTGATTTTTCTCCCTCATTTTCTCTTACAAACCAATTTTTTCTTCATTTTCTTCAACACTTTCTTTAATAAACTGATTTTTCTTCCTCATTTTCTCTTACAAACCAAATTTTTCTTCATTTTCATTTACAAACCATTTTTTCATATTTTCTCTGTACAATTTTTCACCATCAGCATCAATCATAACACTATTTTTCACTGTCCTTAACTTTTTTGCATCATTAATTATCAAGCTTTTTCATCATCATCTTCTATATATTTTTTCCTCCTCACATTCAAAAAACATTTCTGTAAGCTTTTTTTTTTATCATTTTCATAAACAACTAATTATAATTTCTAGTCCATTTTAAAACATTCAAATTATACAACTTCTTCATTTATACATAACAATATTTTTCTTCGTCATTTTTTTCCCCTTACAAACACCTCATTTTCATTTCTCATCCATTTTAAAATATTCAAATTATACAAATTTTTCATTTATACAAACCAATATTTTTCTTTGTCATTTTTTCCCCTCATTTTCATTTTTCCTCATCCATTTTAAAACATTTGAATCATACAACTTCTTCATATACACTCAACAATATTTTTCCTAATAATTTTTTTTCCTGTGTTCACCCTACATTAAAATATTTCCTATCTATCTATCTATGCATTCTCACAAACTTCGCTTTTTCATTGAGTATTACCATTGTTAACATCAGTATTTCCCATGATAACCTTTTCGAACTAATTCAGTACTTTCATATAACTTAACATCTATCCCCACTCTCCGAAACTTGACGCAACATCCACTCAATACATTCTATCGCATTCTCCATTTTCACATTCATCACGCACTTTCCATATATCAAAACGTATTTCCCACATTCATATTATTGCTGGGTATGTTTCTAAGTTACTCCACAATGCTCAAAGTTCTCATTTTCAAGATATCTTACAGAGTTTTCATAATGGAGGATTTTTTACATTATTTCCATCACCTGTTTCACAATATCCAACATCAGTATCTTCTATGTTAACCTTTTCTTTCGACTAATTCAATACTTCCACGTCGACTCAACATCCTCTATCCCAACTTTCCGAAACTTGACGCAACATCCACTCAATACATTCTATCGCATTCTCCATTATTCACATTCATCACGGACTTTCCATATATCAAAACGTATTTCTCACATTCATATTATTGCTGGGTATGTTTCTAAGTTACTCCACAATGCTCAAAGTTCTCATTTTTTGCGATATCTTACAGAGTTCTCATAATGGCAGCCTGTTTACATTATCCCAATCACCTGTTTGACCTAATATCATCTTGTTTGCACACTCACACACGCACGTATTTTCGTATATACAAAAACTCGCGGTCTCTATACATATTTGACACTTTGTACAATCTCCTGACACAGCAAACACTCACGCTATTTCTGTTTACACTGTTAGCAAGCCTCATACACCTGTTTATGCAGTTGTTTACACTTATGCAGGCAGACAATACGTGTTTACAATCTGCTACTACATAAGAAACGCTCACTCTACTACGATTTCTCTCTGTTTACAGTTTGCAAGCCTTACACACTTGTTTACCCAGTTGTTTACACTTATACTGGTAGACAATACGTGTTTACAATCCGTTACTACTTGTTTGTATCTCTGGACATAAGAAACGCTCACTTTACTTTAAATTATTCTTCTTTTCTACCCTGTTTACAAGACTCACATCCATGTTTACACTCTTACCCTGGCAGACAATAGTGTTTACATCCATTACTGTTTGCCTGTATCCCCAAACATACCAAACACTCTTGCTTGTCTACTATACCTATTGTTTACACTGTTTACAAGCCTCACACACCTTGTTTACTCATTTGTTTACATTCACATCAAGCAGACAAGTGTTTACATTGTTATTGTTTGTTTGTATTGAGTTACCTGAGGATAACCTATTGTTTACACTACCTCTTCACAGCTGGACTTGTTTACACTGATGCTAAATGAGTTTGTTTACATTATTTTAAGCAATTTTTATCCTTCTTTCTCCTCATTTACACAAACACACCATGCATAAATGTTTCCCTAAGAAGTCTTCCCAGTTGAGTTTTTTTCCTCGCTCTAAATTTACAAAGAAAACACAAAGTATGTCCGTAAAAAATCCTCCCATGTTCCCGGTTTGTCATTCTATTAGTTCCAATTTTATTTTTTTCCGGTTCCTGATAAAACGCGTAATAAAAACAGCTTCTTTCTTTTCTGTTTATTTGGTTTTTGTGTTATTTTTTTCCGCTTTACTGATGTGTAAATAAAAATGGTTCTTCTGTCCTTGCATTGTTTCCTTACCAATAAAAGCTTCCTTCTTTTCTCGTTTTATTTTCCTTGCTAATAAAAACTTAACCTTTTCGTTTTTTTCCTTGCTAATAAAAACTTCACCTTTTTTTCCTTACTAATAAAACTTCCATTTCTTTTCGTTGTTTTATTTTCATTGCTAATAAAAACTTCCATTTCTTTCCTGTTTTTCCTTGCTAATAAAAACTTCACCTTTTTTTCCTTACTAATAAAACTTCCATTTCTTTTCGTTGTTTTATTTTCCTTGCTGATAAAAACTTCCTTCTTTTCCTTGCTAATGAAAACTTCCATTTCTTTTCCTTATTTATTTTCCTTGCTAATAAAAACTTCACCTTCTTAAAAGTTTGGTTCGTTTTTTTCCTTATTAATAAAAACTTCCATTTCTTCCCTGCATTATTTTCCTTCAACACTGTTTTCCTTACTTATGAAAACTTCACCTACTTTTCCTTGTGTTTTATTTTCCTTATTGATAAAAACTTCCTTCTCTTCACTTTTTTTCTTCCTCCATTTTCTTCTGCAATAAAAACTTCACTATATTCCTCTAAGAGTGTACACAACTTCCTTAATATAAAGCAAGAAATCAAGAAAATATCAGAAATACACATCGTCGGAAAGTTTGGAAAGTTTTGTTGAGTGGGCGCAACATCTCTCTCTCTCTCTCTCTCTCTCTCGTTCCCTTCTATCTCTCTTCCAATTACTCTTTCCTCCCTTTCTCATTCCCCCCCCCCTCTCTCTCTCTTCCTTATTCTCCTTCCTCCATATCTCCCTCATTCTGTGGTCATATGCCGGAGAGACAGAAGGGGAATGAGTTATAGGAGAAGGGAACACACCCCAGGACACGGGACACAACCCCCGATTAATACCTGGTACCCATTCACTGCTGGGTGGACAGGGGCGTAGGGTATTCAGATATCGGAAGAAAAATATCGGGAGAACACACCGTCGGTAATCAGAAGGAAAATATCGGGAGAACACATCGTCGGAAATCGTAAAGAAAGTAAAAAATAAATAAAATTGTGACAGTTTCGTAATTCGCTGATAAATTACAACACCCGATTTTGTGTCTCATTTTCTTTCTTTTTTCTTTTCTGTGGTGATTTTGTTCATCATTTTCTTCATTATCATCATCATTTTCTTCTTTTGTCTTCTTCTTTTCTTGCTTGCTTGTTTTCAGCTCTCCTAATAAAGCTTCTAATAATGGTAATAATATTTGTAAGAATTTATAATGAGGAAATTAATACTATGGGCTGTACAATGTTATACTCTCTCTCTCTCTCTCTCTCTCTCTCTTTCATAATAGTTTTTTTTTTTTACCAATATAAACATGAGTACACACACACACGCACATACACCGATACGCACACACACATGCGCACACGAAAACCCCTTCCTTCCTTTAATTGCTATTCCTCTGAGGTAGAAGTAATACCTACACGTGTACGTACGCACACGCACTCACACACACACACACATGAGGGAGTGAGCGAGGGAAAACTATTTGTAAAACTCGACTTTCG
>NW_026110424.1:15000-35000 GCF_024679095.1 Eriocheir sinensis
GGTTTTCGCTACACACACACACACACACACACACACACACACACACACACACACACAGACACACACACACACACAGACACGTGAGATTTTTTTACATGGCATTGACAGGGTGTGCGCGTGTGTGTATGTAGATGTGTGTATGTGTGTGTATGTAGATGCGTGAAGATATGTGTGTGCGTGTGTGTTTATGGAGGTGTGTGTGTATGTGTGTGTGTGTGTGTGTGTTATAGGGAGGGAAGAGGAGGAGGAAGAAGAAGAAGAAATAAAGAAAATTAAATGATGAAGATTGAGACAAAGAAAATGAGGAAGAAAATGAAGAAGAGAAAGAAGGAAAATGAGGAAGAGAATGAGAAAGAGACGAAGGGAGAGAAGGGAGGGAGGAAAAGAAGGAAGATTAATGAGGGAGAGATGGAGGAAAGGAGAATAAGGAAGGAAGCGAGAGAGAGAGAGAGAGAGAGAGAGAGAGAGAGAGAGAGAGAGAGAGAGAGAGAGAGAGAGAGAGAGAGAGAAGAGGAAAAATGAGAAAGGGAGGAAAGAGTAATTGGAGGAGAGATAAGAGAGAGAGAGAGAGAGAGAGAGAGAGAGAGAGAGAGAGAGAGAGAGAGAGAGAGAGAGAGAGAGAGAGAGAGAGAGAGAGAGAGAGAGAGAGAAGGGAGCTCTTATTCAACGTATCAGATTCAGTAAAACACACACACACACACACACACACACACACACACACACACACACACACACACACAACCTGACCTCAGAAATCGTAAAATGAAAGGTCAAAAGGTTAGGAAGGTGAGAGAGAGAGAGAGAGAGAGAGAGAGAGAGAGAGAGAGAGAGAGAGAGAGAGAGAGAGAGAGAGAGAGAGAGAATAGAGCTAGCTTTAATACTCACGTGGTTGAGGTGTTGATGGGCTGACCCCCCGTTCGGAACCGCCTCTTGGAAGAATATACTAAGCGCCGTCTGTGGAGAGAGATAGATAGATAGGAAGAGAGAAGATGAAGAAGAGAGGGAATTAAGGATGGAGAGAAAAGGGAGGGAATGAGAGAGAGAGAGAGAGAGAGAGAGAGAGAGAGAGAGAGAGAGAGAGAGAGAGAGAGAGAGAGAGAGAGAGAGAGAGAGAGAGAGAGAGGAATAGTTTTTGATAGATAGATAGAGATAGATAGATAGATAGATAGATAGATAGAGAGAGAGAGAGAGAGAGAGAGAGAGAGAGAGAGAGAGAGAGAGAGAGAGAGAGAGAGAGAGAGAGAGAGAGTAGTCAATATAGAAAGACAACAATATTAACAGAGAGGTCATGGGAAGTAGATAAAAAGAAAGAAAGAAGGGAATTGCAGATAAGATAAAAATATATAAATAAAGATAGATAAACGAAGATAATAGATAGTGAAATAGAGACGAAAATAGATAGATAAAAAGAAAGATAAGAGAGAGAGAGAGAGAGAGAGAGAGAGAGAGAGAGAGAGAGAGAGAGAGAGAGAGAGAGAGAGAGAGAGAGAGAGAGAGAGAGAGAGAGAGAGAGAGAGAGAGCACAGCTGTTTCAAATCAAGTCTCCCTTCCCTTCACAATCATTCATTCCATTACAATCCTCATTTCCTTTTTCAGCTAAACAGTCTCTCTCTCTCTCTCTCTCTCGTGTGTACGGTACTTAAGTTCTGGATTCTTCTACTTTATCCTTCTTCTTCTCTCTCTCTCTCTCTCTAATTGTTTATTACTACAAGATCGTTTCTCCACTTATCCAGAGAGAGAGAGAGAGAGAGAGAGAGAGAGAGAGAGAGAGAGAGAGAGAGAGAGAGAGAGAGAGAGAATCTATAAAAAAATAATACATACTGAAAATTCGGAGAGAGAGAGAGAGAGAGAGAGAGAGAGAGAGAGAGAGACTTACGCCCCCCTGGCAACCACACGCTCCTCCGCTGCTTTGTTTACATTCGTCAGCTGATCAAAGCAAAAAAACAACAGATGATCCCAACACCTCTCTCTCTCTCTCTCTCTCTCTCTCTCTCTCTTAGTCACCTCTTTTTCTCTCTAATCACGAAGGAGAGATAAGAAATAATAATAATAATAATAATAATAATAATAATAATAATAATAATAATAATAATAACAATAATAATAATAATGATAATAATAATAATGTGATAAATAAGGTAACTGGCAACCGTCTTATCAATAGCTTCCATATAAGTACTCTCTCTCTCTCTCTCTCTCTCTCTCTCTTAGCAACCAAGGCGAACTCGTTATAAATAGCGAATCTAATACTAATATTATTCCAACAGAAGTAGACACACACACACACACACACACACACACACACACACACACACACACACACACACACACACACGTACACAGACATTGGTTTTATTTTCACTTAATTATTTTTTTTTGTTTCTTTTCCTTCAATATTTTCCTTCTTCCTTCCTTCCTTTGTTTTCTCTATCTCTGTCTCCCTATCTTCTTTTTTGCTTCATTATTTTTGTTTTGATTTTTCTTTCTATTTTCCTTCCTTTATCTCCCTTTCCTTCGTTCCTTCTCTACCTCCCTTTCCTTCCTTCTTTTTTTTTATCTCCCTTTCCTTCGTTCGTTCTTTACCTCCCTATCCTTCCTTCCCTCTCTATCTCCCTTTCCTTCGTTCCTTCTCTACCTCCCTTTCCTTCCTTCCTTCTCTACCTCTTCCTTCCTTCTCTCCTCTCCTCCTTCTTCTCTAACTCCCTTCCTTCCTTCCTCTCTATCTCCCTCCTTCCTTCCTTCTTTATCTCCCTTTCCTTCCTTCCTTCCTTCATTATCTCCCTTCCTTCCTTCTTCTCTCTCCTTCCTTCAACTCCTTCTCCTTCCTTTCCTATCTCCCTTCCTTCCTTCCTTCTCTATCTCCCTTTCCTCCCTTCCTTCTCTACCTCCCTTCATAATCTCCCTTCCCTTTTCCCCTCCCACACATGCCCCTTCCTTTCCCATCCCCCTTCACACATGCCCCTTCCTTCCTTTCCCATCCCCCTTCAAACATCCCCTTCAGTTCACCCCCTTTACACATGCTCCTCCCTTTCCCTTCTCCCATCCCCTTCAAACATCCTCTTCCCTTCACCCCTCACCTCAAACTGCCAATGGGCCGCTTGTAAGAGCTGTCTGGCCTGCTCCCTCGTCGCTCCCGCCGCCATGACGAACTGGTTAATCATCACCTGAGAGAAAGAGAAAGGGCCAGGTAATTACAGGTAAGGGAAAGGTGTGTGAGGTAAGGGACTGACATATAGACAAACCCACTGATAGAAAGACACATCCTAATGCAGTTCATAGATAGAGATAGACGAACTGGTTAATCATCACCTGAGAGAGAGAATGCTAGGGCCAGGTAATTACAGATAAGGGAAAGGTGTGTGAGGTAAGGGATTGACAGACAGACAAACTCACTGATAGAAAGACATCCATATAGTTTTTTTTTTTTTTACAACAAAGGAGGCAGCTCAAGGGCACACACAAAAAGAAAAGAATAATAAAAAAAAAGCCCGCTACTCGCTGCTCCTAAAAAAGAAACAAAAGAGGTGGCCGAAAGCAAGATCAAATACGGGAGGAGAGGTGTCCTGATACCCTCCTCTTGAAAGAGTTCAAGTCGTAGGAAGGAGGAAATACAGATGAAGGAAGATTGTTCCAGAGTTTACCAGCGTGAGGGATGAAAGAGTGAAGATGCTGGTTAACTCTTGCATAAGGGGTTTGGACAGTATAGGGATGAGCATGAGTAGAAAGTCGAGTGCAAGGGCTGGGAGGGGAGGCATGCAGTTAGCAAGTTCAGAAGAGCAGTCAGCGTGGAAATATCGATAGAAGATAGAAAGAGAGGCAACATTGCGGCGGAATTTAAGAGGTAGAAGACTATCAGTATGAGGAGGAGAGCTGATGAGACGAAGAGCCTTAGCCTCCACTCTGTCCAGAAGAGCTGTGTGAGTGGAGCCCCCCCACACATGAGATGCATACTCCATACGAGGGCGGACAAGGCCCCTGTATATGGACAGCAACTGTGCAGGGGAGAAGAAGATTGATAGATATAAAACACAGGTAGAACAGATAAGGTGGAGTTGATTAAATAGATTTATAGAGAAACGAATATTGGAGGGTAGAAAAAAGAAGAGAGAGAGAGAGAGAGAGAGAGAGAGAGAGAGAGAGAGAGAGAGAGAGAGAGAGAGAGAGAGAGAGAGAGAGAGAGAGAGAGAGAGAGAGAGAGAGAGAGAGAGAGAGAGAGAGAGAAATGGGGAAGGAAGGAAGGGAGGTAGAAGAAGGAAAGGGGAGGGAAGAGAAAATAGGGAGGAAGAGGGAGGTAGAGAAAGATAGGATCAGGTAATTACAAGTAAGCGAAAGGTGAAGTTGACTAAATAGATTGATAGATTAGGAAATTTGTGGAGGGTAGAAGAGGAGAGAGAGAGAAGGAGAGACAGGTTAGAATAGATCTGATAGATAAAACACACGTAGGAAAGATAAGATTGAGAGAAGAAGTTGACTAAATAGATTGATAGATAAAGAAATAGAGGAGGGTAGAAGAGGAGAGAGAGAGAAGGAGAGAGGTAGAAATGGGGAAGGAAGGAAGGTAGAAGGGAAGGGAGGGAAGAGAAAAGTAGAGAGAGAGAGAGAGAGAGAGAGAGAGAGAGAGAGAGAGAGAGGGTACAGATTTGTTGCCGTATGATAATAAATTACTACTACCACTACTACTACTACTACTACCACTACCACTACTACTACTACTACTACTACTACGAAGTTCACCATTTGTTGATAGTAAGTGACACCATTTTTAATCCAAGGGCATGACTGATAAGGTCTCTCTCTCTCTCTCTCTCTCTGTTATTCTTTTTTCTTTTGTCTTTTAAATGGGAGAAAAATGAGAATAAAATAAATAAAGAGAGAGAGAGAGAGAGAGAGAGAGAGAGAAATAAGGACAGGATTTTATAATAGTGAGCATCCTCTCTCTCTCTCTCACATCACTACAAATTTTCCTTCTTTTCTCTCCAATTTCTTCTCCTTTTTTCTCTCCTCCATTTTCATTTCTTTCTCTCTCCCTCTTTCTTTTTTTTCTCTCTCTTTATCATCCTTTCTTCCTTCATTTCTCTTTGGTTTGTTTCTCCTCTCTCTCTCTCTTTTCTTATATTCCTCCATCTTTTCTTCCTCTTTCTCTCTCTCTTTCTCCCTTCCTTCTATCTCCTATTCTTTCTTTTTCCTTCATTCTTCCATCCTTCCTTTCCTCCCTGTATCTCTTCTCCCTTTCCTCCTCCCTGTCTCTTCCTTCCGTCTCTTCCTCTTCCTCATTTTATCTCCCTTTGACCTCTTCCCTTCTTTTTCTTCCTCCTTCTCCTCCTCTTCTCTTTAAATGTCCTTCTTGAACCACTCACTTCTCCTTGAATCAATCTCTCTCTCTCTCTCTCTCTCTCTCTCTCTCTCTCTCTTTTTGGCTTCTTTATTTGTACACTGGGTCGGGGTTGAACACATCAGGTGGGGATGTTAATTTAATGGGATTATTATAATTATTATTATTATTATTATTATTAGTAGTAGTAGCAATAATAATAATAATAATAATAATAATAATAATAATAATGAAACTCGAAAAACGTGTGTGTGTTTGTGTGTACAGAGGATGTTTTTGAAGGGGAGGAGGAGGAGGAGGAGGAGGAGGAGGAGGAAGGAAGGGAGGGAGAGAGAGAGAGAGAGAGAGAGAGAGAGAGAGAGAGAGAGAGAGAGAGAGAGGAGGGAAAATTCCTAGCTGGGATTTCCTATTTAATACCAGGATACTGAGAAATAGGATTGTTGTTGTTGCTATTGTTTTGTTTGATCTCTCTCTCTCTCTCTCTCTCTCTCTCTCTCTGGTCTGGCTTTATTTTTTATTTTTTTCCTCAGATTTCACTTTTTTTCTTCTACTCACAATATTTTCTTCATTTTTAATTATTTTCATTTTTTTTTGGCAATTTCAGTTTATAGTTTTTCTTTAATTTTGTTTTTCTTTTGTTTATTTTTACTTTTCATTCAATAATTTATGTATTACACTTCCCTACACTTCTTCTTTTCACTTCACTTCTTCATTTCAATAAAAAAAAAAAAAATTCCACACAATCTTGGTCAATATCTTTTCTTATTTTCTATCTTAAATTTTGTTCAACCAATTACTTTCTTTCTTTTCTAATATAATTTTCTTATATATTTTCAACAAGATAGAGAAAAAAAATCCCACAGCGCCTTCGTCAATATCTTGTTTTTATTCTGTATCTTAAATCTTGTACAACTACTAATTACTTTCTTTCTTATCTGGTAACACTTTCTTATGATACTTTTCACATCTATAATTAATTTTGAACATATTTTTCTTTATTTTTCATGTATTTCCACTTTTATCAGTTATTTCCCATTTCTTTATTTTCAATCTAATTATTTTCAATCATTATCTCATATCTTCACTTTCATTAATATATTTAACTTCATTTTCTATCTATCATCATTTTTATCTATTTTTCCTTCTATTTCCACTTTTATCTACAATTTCCCATTTCTTTATTTTCAGTCTAATAATACTATCTTATACAACTAATTATTTTCTTATTATCTTCTATCATTATCTCATATCTTCACTTTCATTAATATATTTTACTTCACTTTTTATGTATCATCATTTTTATTAATATTTTCCTTCTATTTCCATCTTTTATTCACCATTTCCTTTCCCTTATTTTCAATCCTCAAATTTATAATATTTTCTCTTCTCTCTACTGTCATTATATATGTTATTTTCACTTTCATTATTATATTTATCATTATTTTTAACTTCTTTTTCTTGTAAGTCCATTTTTTGTTTTGTTTCATCAATTTTTTTCTTCTATTTCAACTTTTTATTCAGGATTTCGTTTTTCTTTATATTCTATCTTAAAACTCATAACACCATTTTTTCTATCAACCATTTTCCTTCTATTCTCATTTTTATCAATTTTCTCTTCTAATTCCACTTTTAATCAATTTTTCTCTTCTAATTTCACTTTTATCCACTATTTTGCATTTTTTTATCTTCTACGTATCTTAAAACTCACATCATCATCTTTTCTATCAACCACTTTCCTTTAATTCTCATTTTTATCCATTTTCTCTTCTAATTAAACTTTTATCCACAATTTCCCAAGTCCGCCTCCATCGTTATCCAGTTGTCAATCTTCCCATTTTCTTTTTTTTCATTATCTGCCTCTCACTTTTTCTCCTTATCTTCCTCCTTTTATCAGATTGTCTCTTTCTTCCTTTATCTTCCCCTATCACTGCAGGGCCCAGGGACACACACACACACACACACACACACACACAGGTAGGAAAAGTGAAAAAGTGGACAGGTTGAGTTCGTGTATAGATGTGTGTATGTGTGTTTTACCAGAGGAAGGAAGCCACGCAATCAGCTGATGTAACCAAAACAAACAAGACAAAACAATCAAGAAAACAGGAAAAAACAAAAGAAAAAAACAAAACAAAGATGATTTTTCAACTTCAAAACAAAAAAATACATAAATAAAAAACAAAAAAATAAAGAAAATAACAGAAAAGATTAAGAAAAGAGAAAATAAAGTTAAAAAGCAAAGAAAATATGAGTTAAGAAAATCAAAACAGAATCTACAAAGCATTATTATTATTACTATTATTATTATCATTATTACTACCATACCCTCATTATCAAAAACTCTTACTATCATTATCATCATTATCATTATACTCATTATTAAAACCATATAAAACAAACTCCACAATACTACAATGACCTCAGGCTGTGTTATAATCAAGCTTAATTACTCTATGAATAACAAATCAAATAACTATCAATTGTATAAATGCATCTTAATTAACTATTTCTCCTTCTAAGTCCATTTTTATTATTATTTTCTTTTATTTTCCTTCTAAAAACTTATACAACCATCACTTCTGTCTATCATTTTTATTTTCTATTTAAAAACCTATACAAAAATCTCTTCCATTTATCATTTTTATTTTCCTTTTAAAAACTTATATAAAAATCTCTTCTATCTATCATTTTTATTTTCCATTTCAAAACTTATACAAAAATCTCTTCTATCTATCAATTTTATTTTCCATCTTAAAAACTTATACAACAATCTCTTCCATCTAACATTCTCTCCTTTTTCCACTTTCATCGCTTGTATCTATCATCATTTTCATCCGTTTTTCGTTCATTTCCACTTCTAAAAATAACAGCACAGTGGACCAAGGAAATGGACGTTATATGCAAGACCCCATAACCAGTATAGTCTCTGAGTATTACCATAAACTAACCTAACAAAACAGTACTGACCTAATAACTTGAGGTACTATATGCAAGAAAGATCTACTATAAATAAATTCAGTGTGTATGATTCCTTTTCTATACTACTCTATGTCAGTATTTCTTGTGGTTATAGTCAAGCAATTTCAAATAGTCCGTTTTGGTATTTGATTCCCCATAACAAGTATCGTCTCTGTGTATTAACCTAACAACACAGAGCCGACATATGAAATTAAAGGACTATGCAAGAGAGATCTGCTATAATTGATTCAGTGTATGATTTCCTTTCTATATAACTCTATGTCAGTATTTCTTGTGGTTATAGTCAATCCATTTCTAATAATCCGTTTCCACATTTGATTCCGCGTCACCAGTATCGTCTGTATATGACCCTAAACTAACCTAACAACACAGAGCCGACATATCAAATTAAGGGACTATGCAAGAGAGATCTGTTATAATTGATTCAGTGTGTATGACTCCCTTTGTATATAAATCTATGTCAGTATTTTTTGTGGTTATAGTCAATCGATTTCAAATAATCCGTTTGGGTGTTCGATTCCGCGGGTCCTTTCCTCCCCTCTGCTCTGCCACACAGTCCAAACACCTATTTTTCCCTCTCATATGTTACCTATAGCCAGCATATGAGAGGAAGGGGCAGGTGATTCAGACTGAGTGGCAGAGGAGAAAGGAGGAAAGGACCCGCAGAATATAAGAACATAGGTGGACTGCAAGAGACCAACTGGTACCAATAACACTGAAGCCTTCTTTGTGGGTATAATCTAACCCAACTTGCCGCATCTCGCAACCTGACGTGCTGTTGATATCTTTGCTGTGCCTGCCGTCAAAGGATTAGGTTACATGCACAGGTCATATTCTACCCCCAATGTGTTGTTTGTAAAGCTAAAATAGATAATAATAAGCATAATGGGTGCTGGACCTATGTAAACTGTTTTATTATTATTATTATTTTTATTATTACACACACACACACACACATACACACACACACACACACACACACACACACAATGGTTGTATATATGGTCATAACACACACACACACAATGGTTCTATATAAGGTCACAACACACACACAATGGTTCTATATAAGGTCACAACACACACACAATGGTTCTATATAAGGTCATAACACAAACAAATACACACACACACACAATGGTTCTATAGAAGGTCACAACACACACATACACACAAACACAGAGGTCAACATCCCCACCCAATCCAATCACGAGGTCAATCACCCTTCCCAAACCCAAACAATAACAAAAACAATGACAACGAGTATTTAAATGATCTCTCCCACGTATGACCTGACCTCGGGAAGGGTGCCACAGGTGAGGTCATTAAGCCCGCACACACCTGACCAAGCCCTGACAGGTGTGGAGAGCAGGTGTGGACAAGAGGGGTAACAGGAAATAAAATAATAATGAAATAATAATAAAAATAATGAATAGTAATAAAAATCAACATAGTCTATCCAGTGCCAAGGTTTTAAAACGTAAACATTGACCTTATATCCCGTTATTTCACCTCTCTCTCCCCCTACAATGGTTACCTGGGGAGGATATTAATTAGGGGGTCAGGTAGCAATGGCATGGTAGGTTAAAGGTGATAAAAAGTACCTGTTCGCGTAGATTGGAATCCATTTTGAAGCTCGGCGAGACGCGACCCTCCTCTCGCCACGTCATCGACCACACTGGCAATGTTTTCAAAATACACCAAATAAATATGGCAGAGGTTCCAATAATGGCGACGGTATTTGGGTGGAGCTGCCAACCCTTCCTTCCATTGACCCATTATTGATACGTTTCCTCCCTCTTTCCTCCATTATTTTTCTCTCCTTTTCCTCCCTTTGAATTATGACCCATTCCTGTATTTCCATTTCTCCCTCAACCTGTTTTCCTCCTCTCCCTCATTTCTCTCCCTCTATTCTTCCTTCATTTTCATCTCTCTCTTTTCTCCTCTCTCTCCGCCTTCCATTTCCCCATTATAACACAATTCTCCATTTATTTATCCTCCATTCCTCCTTTATAATGGTTAATAGCACGTCTAGTTATTGATTTAAAGGGAAAAAGGTGAAGGGAAGGAGGATAGGGAGGTCGGGGAAGGGTTGGCAGACCTGACTACGTGAACCAAAGGCAGATTGTAAACAGAGTATTGTTTTCCTTGATCTCCAGTTTCTCCGTAAATCTTAGGCGTGACCAAGCTTTATATATTCCGTCATGGCCTCAGCTGGTGTCAAGGGCGCGGGACAAGGTCAGAATATAGGCCTAGGAGCCGGCTTACTTAAGGACTTTTAGAAGAAGAAAAACGCGTCTTGGAATCATTCTCGTGTTTACATTTTCGCTGATATGCCAAACCTCCAAAAACATTCACCAAAACACACCGGGAAAACGGGGCACAAAACACAACTACACCCCACACATTGAACCCAGACCCTCAAATAAAACCCTCAACTAAAAATCACGTCTCGGGGTAACCTAAAAATTGAGAACGAGGCGAGTGGAGTAGGAGATAAACATAGGCTTGGCACATGCGGGTGGTGTGATGAAACGAAGTCTTCTCAGTACGAAAATCAATATTATTATAGTCTTTTTCGCGTCTATGGGGGCCATATAGGCGACTACGGGCTCTCAACTGACTACTAAGGCCAAATAAGGATGTTAAAGCTAAGATAGGGACCGGACAGCTCTGAAAACGCCATAATATTTGCTGATAATCTATAAATAGCAGAAAACCCCAATTTCTATGATTTGTGTTTATCAAGTGAATGGGCTTGATGAGGTACAATGTTGATGAATGGCTGTGTTGATTATGATGGTAGTAGTAGTAGTAGTAGTAGTAGTAGTAATAATTGACCCCGTTGTAGTAGTAATGGTAGTAGTGGCAATGACCCAAGTGTAGTAGGAGAAGTAGTAATAGCAGTAGTAGTAGTAGTAGTAGTAGTAGTAGTAGTAGTAGTAGTAGTAGTAGTAGTAGTAGTAGTAGTAGTAGTAGTAGTAGTAGTAGTAGCAGTAGTAGTAGTAGTAGTAGTAGTAGTAGTAGTAGTAGTAGTAGTAGTAGTAGTATGCTGATGGAAAGAGAGAGAGAGAGAGAGAGAGAGAGAGAGAGAGAGAGAGAGAGAGAGAGAGGGAAATGAGAGAACCGGAAGTGAGAGATGTGACAGTTCAGGGAGGGAGGAGGGAGAGGGAGGAGGAGGAGGGGGAGATAAGATGCCGGAGAGAGAGGGAGGGAGAGAGAGGGAGGAGGGAGGGAGAGGGAGATAAAAGAGAGCATCAACCCTTTATACACATTTTCGTCTTATCATTAAAAAAAGAAGAAAAAAATCACCTCCCTAAAATATAAATTACCTAAATAAAACACAAACAACAAACACAATATATATTTACTTGGCCTTTACTTCTACGAGGCAAACAGACAGATGAAACGTCAATAAGGAAACGTTGCTATCTTGTCTAAATAAACGTGTCTATTTACATAAAAGCTTAAGTTCCCCCCTTTTCACTTAGTTCTCTTCAGTATACAACTTTGATAGAAAACGCACCTCTTCTTACCTGGCTTTCACAGGTGACCTCGGTACGGTAAAAGGCAGAGACGAAGAACCAAGTACTGAGATGAAATTATGAGAACGAACATTGCCTTTTTTTCTCTAGTCTTCACTAGGAAAGGCAAGCTCCTTATCCCAGGAAGAACAATGAACAGCGAAGGAAAATTAAGTGATGTAATTGGTGCAACGAGGGTCGCTTTAAACTTCCCCTTGCAACTTAATTTCTCCGCCGAGGTCTCATTTCATGTACCCATTTGTTCTTCAGCTTTTTTTTTGAAGATTTTTTCCCTTAGTTTTACTGGGGAAACGGGCCCTTGTCCGAAGACGGCCCGTTAAGAGGGAAAGGATTGCTCCCTCCCTACACATGGGAGCACGGGCCTTTGCCAATTAAAAGCCGACAGACCGACTCTTTCGGCGATCGAAATCAGACGAGGACTGGCGTGTCTCTGGTTTAAGTCATTCTTCACATCACATTTAAATTTCTATGGCAGCAAGACCACTAGACCAGACACTCAGGAAGCGCGGGCAGTCCAATTTCCTGCCTCTACGGGGATGTACGCAGGAAATGGCCCCTCCGCTACTGACCAAGTGCACCGGCGTCGCGGGGTTACTTCCGAACACTCCGGCAGGCCCCTTAGCTCAAGCCTTTCAGCGCCCAAGCACACACACCGACCCAAGGCGGGCACTTTAACCGGTCCAAAGGGATTCCAAGTGACTTATAATTATTATCAAGGCCTTTAGGCGTTATTTTTTTTTCAGCTCGCCGCCGCCGCCAATCAGACTCGCCAGTAATACGGTAAATAATGCTGTCTTTTGCTTAAGTAATAGCAGTTTGGCGCCACTATAAAAACTGCCTGCGCCATGACGGGCTTAATTGGTCCGAATACCAGGCACCTGAAGAAAGCCTATACCGCGGCGCTACAGGCGAAGACTAAAAAAATAAGGTTGTTCTTGGAGTCCTCAACAGAGCAGTCCGCCCGGAAGGAGGTTTCGTGTCTTTTTCGGCAGACTCAGGGTCGCATTTTAAAACATTTCGTCGCCCAAGTTCATATATTTGACATGGCTTTCGTAGGAGCTGTAGGCCTTTCCAGGGGTAGTTTTATGACCCTGGTGGTAGTTTGACCTTTCTTCTGTGCCATGAACCTTAAAAAACACTCATGAAGACCCGATTGATCCCCTCTTTGACCTTTAGAAATAGTTGATGATGTGAGGAGCGATGGTGTCTTAAAATACAGCCCTAAACCCTTGGAGTCATCACACAGCAGCTGGCGGTTATTATATGGTTGTGTTCCGCCCCTGTACTGTGGTCCCTGGCTATAGGCAGCAGAGAAAAGCAAAGTCAGGGAAAGAAAAGACCAGAAAATCACGCAAGTTCCAGGTGAAGTGTATAAGTGTGCACTGTGAAGTAACTACAAGTGCATGTTGTGAAGTATAGAAGTGTTGAGGAGGAGGACCTTAAGAAGCGATACGAAGCGAAACAGCTCAAAAGAAGAAGAAGAAGAAGAAGAAGGAGGAGGAGGGGAAAAGGAAGACTAACTAACTAACTAATTAAGTGCATGTTGTGAAGTATAGAAGTGTTGAGAAGTCGGACCTAAGAAGTGATACGAAGCGAAACAGCTCAAAAGAAGAAGAAGAAGAAGAAGAAGAAGAAGAAGAAGAAGAAGAAGGAGGAGGAGGGGAAAAGGAAGACTAACTAACTAACTAATTAAGTGCATGTTGTGAAGTATAGAAGTGTTGAGAAGTCGGACCTAAGAAGCGATACATAGCGAAACAGCTCAAAAGAAGAAGAAGAAGAAGAAGAAGAAGAAGAAGAAGAAGAAGGAGGAGGAGGAGGGGAAAAGGAAGACTAACTAACTAACTAATTAAGTGCATGTTGTGAAGTATAGAAGTGTTGAGAAGTCGGACCTAAGAAGCGATACATACAGCGTTGCCAAATTATCGTACTCATCGCATTGTATTTTCGTAGTTTCAGACCGATAACTATGGCAAAAAGGAAAAAAAAGAGCATCAATAAATAACAGCTTTAACGCTAACTTTAAATTTCTATCGTTATTTGTGGAGGTACGAGAGTTTGAGGCTTAAAAATGATAAATACGATGTGGAGAATACGATAATCTGGCAACGCTGGATACATAGCGAAACAGCTCAAAAGAAGAAGAAGAAGAAGAAGAAGGAGGGGAAGAGGAAGACTAACTATGGGACCTATTTCATCTGGTATCTAGTAATCTATTTATGAAAGACGGCAATCAGTGAATATCTTTAACTATTTCTATTTCTTATGTACAGTATACTATAGTTTGTCCCTTAACGTTTTCTGCTACACCTTAGAGAACATCCTATTTAAACAGTAACTATGTAATATTGAGATAAGCGTGAGTTTAGTTGATTTTGGTTGTTCATCTTCCGTCAGTCAGTCAGTCAGTCAAACAGTCAGTCAGTCAGTCAGTCAGTCAAACAGTCAGTCAATCAGTCAGCTGTTTAGTCTGCAAGAGACCCCCTCTCTCTCTCACTACAACTACTACTACTACTACTAATGATAATAATAATAACAATAATAATAATAATAATAATAATAATAATAATAATAATAATAATAATAATAATAATAATAATAATAATAATAATAATAGAAAGAAGAAGACGAAGAAAAAGAATGATGATGAAAATAATAATAATAATAATAATAATAATAATAATAATAATAATAATAATAATAATAATAATAATAATAAAACGTAAAAAAATCATAGGCACAACTTAGAGAGAGAGAGAGAGAGAGAGAGAGAGAGAGAGAGAGAGAGAGAGAGAGAGAGAGAGAGAGAGAGAGAGAGAGAGAGAGAGAGAGAGAGAGAGAGAGAGAGAAACACCTATGCATCATACTAATTAACAATATCTAATGAATTATCTCTCTCCGGAGGATGAGAAATGCTAGTGTGACGGGGAGGGAGGGAAGGAGGGAGAGAAGGAGGGAGAGAAGGAGGGAGGGAGGGAGAGAAGGAGGTCAAGAAAAAAATAAAGGAAATGACGTAATGGAGGGATGGAGGAAAAATGGAGGAATGAAGGAGGAGGAGGAGGAGGAGGAGAGGGAAAGAGGGAGGAAAGGAGAAGGAGGAAGAGAGAGGAGAGAGAAAGGGAAGGAAAGGAAGGAATGGAGAAGGAAGGAAAAAAATAACATATAGCGTATTGGAGGAATGGAGGAAGGAAGGAAGGAGGGAAGGAAGGAAGGAGAGAGGAAGAAGAAAGAGAAAGGAAGAACGAGAGAAAGAAAAGGAGAGGGAGAGAAAGAGAGAAGGAAGGAAGGAAGGAAAAAAGAGAGATAAAAGGGAGGAAGAAAAAAAGGGAGAAGAAAGACGAGAGAAAAAGAGGAGGGAGGAAAGGGAGAGAGAAAGAGAGAAAAGGGAGAGAAAGGAAAACAGGGTGGGAAGAAAAGGGAGATAAGAGAATGGATAAATGAGATATTGGGCAAAGGGAGAGGGAGAGGGAGGGAGAGAAGGAGGGAGAGAGGAAGGGAAGGGAGAGAGGGAGAGAGAGGGAGGGAAGGGAGCTAATGAGAGAATGAGGTAATTGACGATAAGGAAGGAGGGAGGAAAGGAGAGAAGGGAGAGAAGGGAGGGAGGGAGGGAGGGAGGGAGGGAGGGAAGGGAGGGGTAACATTATATCTTCTCTTAATGATCAATTATATTTAAGAATCTCACGTGTTTGTCTCTTTAATTACTCTCTCTCTCTCTCTCTCTCTCTCTCTCTCATAATAATAATAATAATAATAATAATAATAATAATAATAATAATAATAATAATAATAATAATAATAATAATAATAATAATAATAATAATAATAATAATAATAATAATAATAATAATAATAATAATAATAATGATAGAAAAAATATCAACGTCATCAAAATGATCACGTGTGTGTGTGTGTGTGTGTGTGTGTGTGTGTGTGTGTGTTATGAGGTCTTGCTTATACGGATGTTAGTGAATGTTTATTAAAAATGTTTGTTGAAATGTTTATGAAACGCGGAAGAAATTTTTATTGATGTCAAATGAAGTTTAGTTAGAAAGGGAAAGGAGGAGGAGGAGGAGGAGGAGGAGGAGGAGGAGAATATTATGAAGAAATGTGGGTTTATATGTGAAAAAGAGATAGATAGATAGATAGATAGATAGATAGATAGATAGATAGAGAGAGAGAGAGAGAGAGAGAGAGAGAGAGAGAGAGAGAGAGAGAGAGAGAGAGAGAGAGAGAGAGAGAGAGAGAGAGAGAGAGAGAGAGAGAGAGAGAGAGAGTTATGGAATTTATTTGGGTTTTCGTCATCACTGTTATGTTATGCGAAATAAATTTATACAGAAGGAAAATATTATTACACACACACACACACACACACACACACACACACACACACACACACACACACACACACACACACACACACACACACACACACACACACACACACACACACACACACACACACACACACATACACACAAAGTTATTCCTCAAGTTGTGTAAATATTGTAAAAGAAGATGAAGAGAAAATGAAAGAAAATGTAAAAATATAATAGGTAACAGTAGTAGTAGTAGTAGTAGTAGTAGTAGTAAGAGGAGGAGGAGGAGGAAGAGGAGGAAGAGGAGGAGGAGGAGGAGGAAGAGGAGGAGGAGGAGGAGGAGGAGGAGATGAAAAAGATGAAACAAAATTAAATTATACAAATAAATTATAAATAAATAAATAAATGAAATTAAAAAGAAGAAAAAAAGAAAAAAAAACAATTAGTATTCGAAACAAATTACTCTCTCTCTCTCTCTCTCTCTCTCTCTCTCTCTCTCTCTCTCACCTTTCCTTCCTCTCACGTTTCCTCCACCTCTCCACCAAGTCATAGTCCCTGGAGAGACAATTACGGGAGGGAGGAAGAGACGGAGAGAAAGGGGGGAGGGGTGGAGAGAAAATTTTGAGGTATGGAGAAACAAAGGAATGGGAAGAAGATAAAGAGAGAGAGGAGAGGGAAGGGAGAAGGAAAAGGGTGAAGAAGGGAGGAAAAGAGGAGAGGAAGAATGGATGAAGGAGGAGGAGAAGGGGAAAGAGGGAGAGGAGGAAAGAAAGGATTAAAGAAAGAAGGAGAGAGAGAGAGAGAGAGAGAGAGAGAGAGAGAGAGAGAGAGAGAGAGAGAGAGAGAGAGAGAGAGAGAGAGAGAGAGAGAGAGAGAGAGAGAGAGAGAGAGAGAGAGAGAGAGAGAGAGAGAGAGAGAGAGAGACCTCTAGACGCGACGCCGGCACGCTGACCACTCAACCACCGCCTTCCCATTTGTTATCTGACCCTGCAACACTTCTAGACGCGACGCCGGCACGCTAACCACTCAACCACCGCCTTCCCATTTGTTATCTGACCCTGCAACAACCTTCCTGCAGAATCTGGTAGTGGAAATCAATAATGCCTTTGAAAATCACATTGAGGTATATTTTTAGCGGTGTTAAGGAATGGTCTCCGCGCACAGGTAATACAGGTTAATGAGCTTCCCAGGTCACTGACGCGGTGGAGGACCTGCTCAAATTTCTATAGCAGTCTTGACACGAGGAGAGAACTTATTGACTGAGCTACCATGCTTCTTCCTCCTCCTCCTCCTCCTCCTCCTCCTTTTCTTGTTCTTCTTGTACTTGATCTTCTTCTTCTTCTTCTTCTTCTTCTTCCTCCTCCTCCTCCTCTGATGCTTCTCCATATATTTAAAGTCTTGGAGATGAGTGACATAGTACTGTGTGTGTGTGTGTGTGTGTGTGTGTGTGTGTGTGTGTGTTTTGAATCACGAGTTTGTATGGAAGAAAGAAAATATATGAGAGAAGGAATGTCAATCTCACACACACACACACACACACACACACACACACACACACACACACACCTGAATGTCAATAAGGTCGGAAAAGACGGGTTCCAAGGGCGCGTCTTTGTTCCTTACGAGATTGTTTGGGTTGAAGGGAACGATCCCCCCCCTCCCCCCACCCCCCCACCCCCTCCCCCGACCACCGCCACTACCTTGATGAATGAATGAATGAATGAAGGAAGGAAGGAAGAAGGGAAGGAAAGTAGGAAGAAAGGAAGGGAAAAAGAGAGAAAAGAGAGAGAAAGAGAAATTGGAGATAAGGAGAGAGGGAAGGAAAGAAGAAAGGACGGAAGGAAGGAAGGAAGAAAGGGAAGGAAAGTAGGAAGGAATGTAGGAAGAAAGGAAGGAAAAGAGAAAAGAGAGAGAAAGAGAAATTGGAGATAAGGAGAGAGGGAAGGAAGGAAGGAAGGAAGAAAGGAAGGAAGAAGGGAAGGAAAGTAGGAAGAAAGGAAGGAAAGAGAAAAAAAGAGAACGAGAAAGGGAGGAGAAGGAAATAGATAAGGAGAGAGGGAAGGAAGGAAGGAACGAACGAAGGAAGGAAGGAGAAAGGAAGGAAAAATAGAGAAAAAAGAGAGAAAGAGAGAGAAGAGGAAGGAAATAAGGAGAGAGAGAAAGAAGGAAGGAAGGAAGGAAGGAAAGGTAGAAAAAGGAAAAAAAATAGAAAGGTTTGTGAGTGGGTGGAGAGGGAGGGAAATAAGGAGAGGGAGAGAGGGAGGGAGAGAGGGAGGGAGGGAGGGAGGGAGGGAGAGATGGAGAGAATACAATGAAGGAGTGTTGACTTCCCTCCAATATGGCGGCATTAAGGTCTAAGAAGGATTGGAGGAAAGTTATCATCATCGTCATCATCAATATCATCATTATTATTATTATTACTACTACCACTACTACTACTACTACTACTACTACTACTACTACTACTACTACTACTACCACTACTACTACTACTACTACTACTACTACTACTACTACTACTACTACTACTTTTATTGTTGTTGTTGTTATTTTCTAGTTATTTTTTAATATTGTTTTGCATTTTCTTTATTATTTTTCCTTCTCTCTCTCTCTCTCTCTTTATTACTTTCAAACTTTCTCTCTTTTTCTTTGTCATTTTTAATTCTCAATAAGAAAAAGGAGGAATCATGGTTAACTTTCCTCCTCCTCCTCCTCCTCCTCCTCCTCCTCTTCCTCTCCAACGCCTCCTCCTTCTCATGTTATATGTTCTACATCGTTAAATATTTTTTTTTTTTACTTTTTTCTCCTTTTCTTTTTTCCACATATTTTCCTCCCCTTCTCGTCTTCCTCCTCCTCCTTCTTTTTCGCCTTTTTCTTCTTCTTTTTCTTCGTCTTATTCTTCTTTCATGTTCCTTCTCTCGTTCATTTTCTCTCATCATCATCATCTTCATCATTTTTTCCTACTTCTTCTTCCTCTTCTTCCTCCTCTTCTTCAGATACTTCCTCTTCGATTCTTTAACCCTCAAACCTTTCATCCTTTTTTCTCCTCCTCCTCCTCCTCCTCCTCCTCCTCCTCTTCCTCCACTCTAACTTTCCCTCCAATATCTTCTCCCTAACTCCTCCACTTTCCATTTTCTCTAATCTTTTTTTCTCTTCCCCCGTTTTCTATGCCTAAGTAGCTCGTTTTCTTTGTTTGCAGGGCGGACTAACGTGATAAACAACTTTGTATAGAATGCTAATCTCTCTCTCTCTCTCTCTCTCTCTCTCTCTCTCCTTCTGGTCCGGTTTTCGAGATAGATAGAGAGAGAGAGAGAGAGAGAGAGAGAGAGAGAGAGAGAGAGAGAGAGAGAGAGAGAGAGAGAGAGAGAGAGAGAGAGAGAGAGAGAGAGAGAGAGAGAGAGAGAGAGAGAGAGCAATACCCGAAGACAGGTAACTTGTGGTGAGAGGAGAAGCAATTAAAAGCGAGACAGGTGTGTGTGTGTTTGTGTGTGTGTGTGTGTGTGTGTGAACGCGCGCGTGTATATGAAACATCATCAACAATAACAATAACAGCAACAACAACAACAACAGAAAACCAATTGGTGCCATTATAAAAACTTTCTTAGGCCACTAACCTTCTGGGGCTGAACGCGCGGCCCCGTAAAGTCAGCCTACCAGCGCGATAGGCCTAAGGTAAAAGTAAATTGATCATCATCCCCATCACCGCCGACACCATCATCACCGTCCCATCCCCGTCACGCCGCCGTCCCACCCCCGTTCTGCTCCCGTCCCACTCCCGTTCTGCTCCCGTCCCACCCCCGACCCACTCCCGTTCAACCCCCGTCCCACCCC
>NW_026110424.1:42500-52500 GCF_024679095.1 Eriocheir sinensis
AGTCTTTCCTCGTATGGCAAGTTTCTCAACCCCTGAATCATCTTAGTCATCCTCCTCTGCACCGATTCTAACATTTTGATATCCATTCTATAGTAGGGTGACCAGAACTGAACCGCATAGTCAAGATGAGGTCCAACTAATGCTAAATATAGTTTGAGGAAGACTTCGGGGCTTCTGTTGCTTACGCTCCTTGAAATAAATCCCAGTACCCTATTACCTCGATGATAATGGACCCACGACTATTAAACTTCACAGGGCAGATAGAGAACAGGAGTTAGACAGGTCGACAGCCATTATTGAAACTAGTATTCTCAACCGTTCCGGGGTCTTGGTTTGCCTGTTTGAAGAGCCTATCGTGGAAGTTGCTGGGATTTCTATGGAGTGTTTTGTGATGCCGGTGAAAGTTTGACACGACTTCTGCGCCATGAACGGGGAAAACACCCATGAAAAAAAATGTTTCTGCTTATGCATGCACTCCACCACGAGGCAACTTTCCACTCGCTTACATCTCCTCTGATTTTTTTTTTTTATATATATTTTTTTAACGTGTACACCTATAGCGCCCGTAGGCTTTTCTTGACTGGCCTAGATGGTAGTCGGCCCCAGCCCGTCAGGCAAGTGTTTATAGTGGCGCCATCTTCTCTTCATGGTTGGTGGAAGAGAAAAAAATACATCCACATTCATCCCCATTATCCATATCCACTTTCTCAATCTTGGCTAGTGGAGGGAGGAAATATTCATCCACTTTTCGATCTGCTTTTCATGTCAACTTTCTCTTTGTTAGTTGGTGGAAGAGAATATATCCATCCACTTTTCTATCCCTTCTTCATATCCACTTTTTCTTTTTCACTTCAGTTTGCCTGTTGAAAAGCCTCTTGTGGAAGTTGAAGGGATTTACATGGACTGAGTTTTGTGATGATGGTGATAGTTTTACACATATTCTACACCTTGAAGGGGAAAAAAGACTCTCGCAAAGTTGCTGTTGTTTCATGGAGTGTTTAGTGATGCCGGTGACAGCTTTACACACTCTGCATCTTGAAGGGGAAAAATCGCCTCTCGTGGAAGTTGCTGGGATTTCAATGGAGTGTTTAGTGATGCCGGTGACAGCTTTACATTGTCTCTGCATCTTGAAGGGGAAAAATCGCCTCTCGTGGAAGTTGCTGGGATTTCAATGGAGTGTTTAGTGACGCCGGTGATAGTTTTAATGACTTCTGCGCATTGAACGGGGAAACACACTTATGGAAATCAGATTAACCACTTCAGTTTGCCTGTTGAAAAGCCTCTTGTGGAAGTTTCTGGGATTTCAATGGACTCTTTCGTGATACCGGTGATAGTTTTACATGGCTTCTGCGCATTGAACGGGGAAAACATCCATGAAAACCCGATTAACCACTTCAGTTTGCCTGTTGAAAAGCCTCTCGTGGAAGTTGCCGGGACTACAATGGAGTGTTTAGTGGCGCCGGTGATAGTTTTACACGACTTCTGCGCATTGAATGGGGAAAACACCCATGAAAACCCGATTAACCACTTCAGTTTGCCTGTTGAAAAGCCTCTCGTGGAAGTTGCCGGGACTACAATGGAGTGTTTAGTGGCGCCGGTGATAGTTTTACACGACTTCTGCGCATTGAATGGGGAAAACACCCATGAAAACCCGATTAACCACTTCAGTTTGCCTGTTGAAAAGCCTCTTGTGGAAGTTTCTGGGATTTCAATGGACTCTTTCGTGAGACCGGTGACAGTTTTACATGACTTCTGCGCATTGAACGGGGAAACACACTAATGCAAACCCGATTAACCACTTCAGTTTGCCTGTTGAAAAGCCTCTCGTGGAAGTTTCTGGGATTTCAATGGACTCTTTCGTGATACCGGTGATAGTTTTACATGACTTCTGCGCATTGAACGGGGAAACACACTTATGCAAACCCAGTTAATCTTCTCTGTGGCCTTGGGAAATAGGAAATGGGACGCCAAGACGTTCAAGAATAGGGATGTCAGGCTGTCCCTATTAACATTTGCATTTTTTTTACAACAAAGGATACAGCTCAAGGGCACAATAAAAGTAAACAATAATAAAAAAAGCCCGCTACTCGCTGCTCCCAAAAAGAATCTAAAGAGGTGGCCGAAAAGAGAGGTCAATTTCGGGACACTGAAACTGGAAACGTAAAGAAAGACAGACCAGTGGAAACGTTTACAAGAACAGACAGATAAATAGAAAGATATATAGGTAGATAGATAGATAGATAGATAGATAAACATAGAGATAGATAGATAAATAAATAAATTGATTGAGTGAAAGAGAAATATTGAGCAAGAAAAGGAAGAGGGGAAGAAAATATTTTCCCATCCTCTAAAGATCCTCAAATTAAAACTGATCTCCCCTCTCTCTCTCTCTCTCTCTCTCTCTCTCTCTCTCTCTCTCTCTCTCTCTCTCTCTCTCTCTCTCTCTCTGTCTATCGATATATCCAACTAGCATTTATTTATATTTTTCTTGTTTTCTTTTATAATTCTTTTCATATTTGTGTTCACTTTTTCAATATTCTCTCTCTCTCTCTCTCTCTCTCTCTCTCTCTCTCTCTCTCTCTCTCTCTCTCTCTCTCTCTCTCTCTCTCTCTCATACATTTTCTCTTTTTTTCTTTCTTACATTCTCCATTTTTCTTTCTTTCTCTTTCTTTTTTTTTCTCTTTCTTTCGTTCGTTTCTTTCATACTTTCTTCCTTCCTTCCTTCCTTCCTTCCTTCCTTCCTTCCTTCCTTTCTTTCTTTCTATCTTCCTTCTTCACAAATACTTTGTTTTCTTCGGTAATCTGTTTATCATTTTCATCGACTTTCTTTCCTTTACATCGGAGGAAGGTTCAATTATGCAAAAATAATTAGTACAAGTGTGTGTGTGTGTGTGTGTGTGTGTGTGTGTGTGTGTGTGTGTGTGTGTGTGTGTGTGTGTGTGTGTAACTGGACCCTCTCTCTCTCTCTTATCGTATTCGACAGTGTTCAATGATGTACCCTTAAACTCTCTCTCTCTCTCTCTCTCTCTCTCTCTCTCTCTCTCTCTCTCTCTCTCTCTCTCTCTCTCTCTCTCTCTCTCTCTCTCTCTCTCTCTCTCTCTCTCTCTCTCTCATATGCATAACAGGCTCTTTAATCCATACACGTCTGAAAACGTAATAGTCCCTCCGACACTCCATTTTCTTTGACAGGGCTGACTTAGAATTAACCGAATTACTCTTGATCTCCTCTTTTTCCTCTTTCCTCTTGAATTTCTCCTCTTGGTTAAAAATTGTTACGCTTTTTCTCTTGTTTTTGTTGTTTTGTTTTCTTTTTGTTTTCTTGATTTCCTCTTGTTCCTCTTTCCTCTTGAATTTTTCCTCTTGATTAAATGTTGTTATTCTTTTCCTCTTGTTTTCGTTGTTGTTTTCTTTTTCTTTTCCTGTTTTCTTGATTTCCTCTTGTTCCTCTTTGCTCTTGAATTTTCCTCTTATTTTTCTGGTGTTTTTCCATTTCTTGAAGTTGATAACCTTTTTTTCCTTTTTTCGAATTTTCCTGTCAATATTTTTCCATTTTTTCTTCATTTATTTATTTTTCTTCCTTTTCTGTTTTCCTCTTTTCTTTTTTAATTTATTTCTCTTTTTATTATCCTTTTTTCCTTTCTTTTTCCTTCTTTTCTTCATATTTTTCTCCCTTTCTTCTTTTTCTATTATTATATGACTTTAGGAATTTCTTTTTTATACATATTTTTCTCTCTCTCTTTTCTTTCTCTGATTTCTTTTTCTCTTTTCATTTCTGTAAGTGAAAAAAAAAAAACCCTCCTCTTGTCCTTCCCTATAACGGCACAAAAATGGCGGAAAAATTAACATATAAGCGGGACTTTTATTTTTATCTTATCCGTCTTGAGTGTCTTCTGGAGGGGGCGTGGCTCTCTTAGGCCCTCCTCGACGCTGATTGGTCCGGCGGCGCCCAAGGACACGCGTGATTGGCTGCCGCGGCGTGACGTCATCCCAATTCTTCGAGTGGGCGATGGACTCCTTACAATGCTTTTCCAGGAACTAAACCGATTTCCCGCTAAACGCACGCGGGAATAGCAACACCACTTGACGGATACCACTCAAAATGCCCAAAAATAACACCACCATGGCTCAGGCGACGCGGAAATGGCTGGAAATGCGTCGGAAAATCCCTCAAAATGTCACGAATTTCTTGCAGTCCCGCCCGCCCGGAGAGTATATAAAGGGGGCCAGTGGCGGGCTCCCTCGCACTCACACACGGACAGTTGTCAGGGGCGGACCGTAGCCTCTCTCCCTCTATCTCTCTCTTACACACTTTTTTTGCCCCCAACCCCCCGCCTCCGCCCCCCTCCCCCCTGCGGGGCACCGAGGACCCAAGGAGTTGTTACGCGTCACATCAGAACTCCCCTGCACCCCCCCCCATCAAGGTATGTACGTGTGTGTGTGTGTGTGTGTGTGTGTGTGTGTGTGTGTGTGTGTGTGCAGGTAAAGAGCGGCACAATAACACCTGATACTAATTAGCAAAGGTATTGAAGGGGTTAAATGTCGGTAATTACAGGTGAGGGGGGAGAGGGAGGAGGAGGAGGAGGAAGAGGAGGAGGAGGAAGACAAGAGTTATAGAGGGTGAAGGGAGGAAGGGAGAGAGAAGGAGGAGAGGGAAGGAAGGAAGGAAGGAAGGAAGGAAGAATTGGTGGGAGGAAGGAAGAAGAGGAGGAGGAGAGAGAAAGAAAGAGGAGGAGGAAACAAGGGAGAGAAGGAGGAAGAGGGCGAGAGAGAAAGGAAGAGAAGAAGGAGGAAGAGAAAGGTAGAGAAGCAAACCAAGAGAAGGAAGAAAGAAGAAGGAAGAAGAAGGAGAAGGACAGATGGAATAAAAAGAAGGAAAAAGAGAAAAAAAAAAGAAGAAGGGGATGGAAGAGAAATGGAGACAAAGAGGAGGAGGAAAGAAGGAGGAAAGAAAGGGAAGGAAGGAGGAAGGGATCATATGAAAGACTTTACAGAGAAGAGGAAAAAAAATTAGTAAAGAAGGAAAAAGGAAAAAAGAAAAATTAATGAATGGAAAAGAAAAAAGAAAAGACAACAAGGAGAGAGGAGGAGGAGGAGGAAGAGGAAGAGGAGTAAAGAAAAGGAAGGAAGGGAAAGGAAGGAAAGGAAGGAAGGAAGGAATTAAAAAGATTACAAATACTAGAAAACGAAAGACCAGTACCGGAAAGGAAGGGAATGAAGGAAAGGGAAGGGAAGGGAGGGAAGAGGGAGAGAAGGGAGGGAGGAGAGATGGAGGTAAGTCTAATTGTCTGGAGGTAATTGGTTCATTGCCGCTGTTAATTATGTGAATGGGAGTTTTTTTGCGCTAATGACATGACGAGAATGAGAACTGGTGATACAGGTGAACGGAGCGACATACCTGACTTGATGTGTGTGTGTGTGTGTGTGTGTGTGTGTGTGTGTGTGTGTGTGTGTGTGTGTGTAGGAGAGATAGAGAGAGTGAGAGAAAGAAAGAAAGAGAAAATAATTGAATAAGAACATAATGTAAAACTCTACGGTCAGGTCTTACCACGTTTCAGTAACTAGCTACGGAGAGAGAGAGAGAGAGAGAGAGAGAGAGAGAGAGAGAGAGAGAGAGAGAGAGAATAGTAAATTTGAAACATGTCATAAACTCCACGGTCACATCTTGCCACGTTTCAATAAGTTGAGAGAGAGAGAGAGAGAACAGTAAAATTGAATCGTCATAAACTCCACGGTCAGATCTTGCCACGTCTCAATATGTCGCTAGAGAGAGAGAGAGAGAGAGAGAGAGAGAGAGAGAGAGAGTACCCATTCACACCACACCTATATATATACTTTCCTCACTCCTCTATTCAAAACCTATCAGAGAAAGTAAAAAAACAATCACTTCAACAATATTTTCTCACATCTTAAATTACTCGTAAATGGCATCATATCGCCTTGGAGAGAGGAACAAAATGATTACTCTCTTATATTTTGGTGAAAGAATATTGACTCGCGCTGAAAAAGGTATTGGTCTTGGCTTTCATCGGGTTTTTCCTTTGGGTTCTGTTTTGTCGCTGATGAGAAATTGCTTACTCTGACTCGAATTCGGAGAGCCGTGATCAGGCAGAGAGTGGGCTGTAGATTTTAAAAGGATTATTTCACTGTTTGACTATTTCGTTTTTGTTTATTATTTCACTAGTCCACTATTTTGCTATTTAACTATTCCACTATTTCACTGTCTATTCTTGTCAATGTTTCAATTGATTCACTATCTATTCTTTCACTTTATTAATTTAATTATTTCACTATTTCACCTCGATTCACTATTCCTAATTTTCACTTTTATTAATTATTTCACTATTCCACTATTTTGCTATTTAACTATTTCGCTATTTCACTTTTATTTATTATCTCACTATTCCAATATTTCACTATATAACTATTTTATTATTTCACTGTCTATTCTTTGTTTCACTATTTCACCTCGATTCACTATTCCTAATTTTCACTTTTATTAATTATTTCACTATTCCTGTTTACTATTTCACTATTTCCTTCTTCCACTTTTATTTATTATCTCCTTGTATTCCTATGCTTTATTTACTATTTCACTGTCTATTCTTTATTTCACTATTTCACCTCGATTCACTATTCCTAATTTTAACTTCTATTAATTATTTCACTATTTCAATTCACTATTACATTATTTTTCTTCACTATCTCACTATTTCAATTCACTATCTAACTATCTCTATTCACTATCTCACTATCTTTATTCACTATCACAGTATTTCTATTCATTATCTCACTATTTCAATTCACTATTTCATCAATTCTATTCACTATCTCACGACTATTCTTCCTTCAATCCTTCTCTCCATTTCTCCATCATTTCCTCCACTCCTTCTTCCACCTCTTGTTTCCTCCCTTCCTACCTCTCACTCCCCTATTCTTCCTTCGTTCCTCCTTCTCTCCCTTCTTCCTCTCCCTCCCCTATTCTTCCTTCATTCCTCCTCCTCTCCCTTCTTCCTCTTACTCCCTTATTCTTCCATCGTTCCTCCTTCTCTCCCTTCTTCCTCTCCCTCCCCTTTTCTTCCTTCGTTACTCCTTCTCTCCCTTCTTCCTCTTACTCCCTTATTCTTCCATCGTTCCTCCTTCTCTCCCTTCTTCCTCTCCCTCCCCTTTTCTTCCTTCGTTACTCCTTCTCTCCCTTCTTCCTCTCACCCCCCTTTTCTTCCTTCATTCCTATTTCTCTCCCTTCTTCCGCTTACTCCCTTATTCTTCCATTGTTCCTCCTCCTCTCCCTTCTTTCTTCGCTCCCTCCTCATCATCGCTTTGTTACGCATTGTATTATCTGAACGTTTAATTCTTTCCATTCTACCGTGTGATTGATTTTTGGAAGGCTAACCAATTTACTCTCATTGCTATTCACAAACTCATTAGCCAACGTAAACTGTAGTGTGGTAGTTTATTTATTTTTACACGCTAACTCTTCTCCCTCTTCTCTCTCTCTCTAACATGTATTGGAGGGGAAACTAATTCTATCTATTCCTTATTCACAAGTAATTAACTTTTATTGCTATTTACAAACTCATTTCCAAGTCGAATTGTTGCGTGGTAGTTTAGACAGAGAGGCAAAGTTTTGTAATATTACTACTTGACTCTCTTTGGAATAGAGGGAATGGGAAAGAATGAAATTGAAAAGGAAGAAAAACGAGATGAATGGAGAAATTGGAGAGTCAAAAAGAGAGGAAGAGACGGAGGAAGGAAGAGAAGGAATGGAGGAAGAATTAAGGGAGAGAGAGAAAGAGAGAAAATGAGGAATGGAGGATGAGAGGTAAATACGAGGAAGGGACAGAGACATGGAGAGAAGAAATGGAGAGAAGAATCGGGGAGTAAGAAAGAAATAGAGGAAGGAAGAGAAGGAATGGAGGAAGAGAGGAAAAGATAAGGAGAGGATAGATGGAATGAAGAAAAATGAGAAAGTAGGAGAGGAAGGGAAGAAAATAAAAGTGGAAAAAGTAAGGAAAATATGAGGAAGGAACGGAAGAAGGGAGAGAAGAAATGGAGGAAGAATTGGGGAGAAAGAAAGAGAAGAAGAGAGAAAATTAGAAGAGGAGGAAGAGAAGATAAATACGAGAAGAGGAGTGGAGGAAAGGAGGAAGAATTAGTTAAGGAAGAGAAGAAGAGGGGAAAAAGAAGATAAATTCGAGAAGAGGAGAGAAAGAATAAAGGAAGAATTAGTGAGTAAGAAAGAGAAGAAGAGCGGAAAAAGAAGATAAATTCGAGAAGAGGAGAGAAAGAATAGAGGAAGAATTAGTGATTAAGGAAGAGAAGATAGATACGAGAAGAGGAGAGGAGGAATGAAGGAAGAAATAGTTAAGGAAGAGGAGAAGAGGAGGAAGAGAAGATAAATTTGAGGAGAGGAGAGGGAAGGAATGAAGGAAGAATTAGTTAAGAAAGAGAAGAAGAGGAGAAAGAGAAGATAAATTCGAGAAGAGGAGAGAAAGAATAGAGGAAGAATTAGTGATTAAGGAAGAGAAGAAAGATACGAGAAGAGGAGAGGAGGAATGACGGAAGAAATAGTTAAGGAAGAGGAGAAGAGGAGGAAGAGAAGATAAATTTGAGGAGAGGAGAGGGAAGGAATGAAGGAAGAATTAGTTAAGAAAGAGAAGAAGAGGAGAAAGAGAAGATAAATTCGAGAAGAGGAGAGAAAGAATAGAGGAAGAATTAGTTAAGGAAGAGAAGAAATAGATGAAGAGAAGATAAATTCGAGAAGAGGAGATAAGGAATAGAGGAAGAATTAGTGATTAAGGAAGAGAAGATAGATACGAGAAGAGGAGAGAAAAGAATGAACAAAAACGGCAAGCCAATCAAACCTCATCAATCCTCATCAACAAATTCAGATTCATTGGCATTCACAAAGTCATAATCACGCCAATCACCTCATACCCATCGATAAACACTCATTAACGCGACAAAACGCTTTATTAGGTTCCATTCACCCACCAGTTTTGTTCCACGTTTTTCTGGTTGATATTTAAACGTCCTAACTTCAGCGGGGGTCGAACGATTGTACCCAGCTTAAGAACGGGGCTCATAAACATCAATAAACACTCATTACCGCGACAAAACGCTTAATTAAGTTCCATTCACCCACCAGTTTTGTTCCACGTTTTTCTGGTTGATATTTAAACGACCTAACTTCAGCGGGGGTCGAACGATTGTACCCAGCTTAAGAACATGGGTATTATCTTTCATTGCCTCTAAAACGGCTGGATCTATCACACTTTGTATATTAGTTTCCTTCCTTTTAATTACTGATCCTAAATTTTTCTAACTCTGGGTAGGTTGAGCTTCAACTCTCCATTATTTCTTTACTCACCCATGGACGTTTTTTGACCTCAGTGTTGCCCGTCCCATAGATCGTTTTAAGGCTTACTCTACAATTCCTCAACTTCTTCATCCCTGGACGTTACGCTGACCTCCCTGTTGTCCCATAGCTCGCGTTTCAGTGTTTATTTTACATGTATTACCGCTGAAAACCGCGTAAATAGAGTCCCGGATTTTATACTGAGAAACGTAAGGAACTGGAACGCAGAAGTTATCCTTAATTTGTATCTGACACTTCTTGGGCCTCGCCAGGATTACGCAGTGCCGTGTTTGTTAAGTAAGTTAAGTACTGACACTAACCGCGTAAAGTCTCGGGCTTTATTTTGAGATGTGTAAGCAACTGGAGCGCAGAAGTTATCCTTAATCTATATTTGACACTGGTTGGGCCTCGCCAGAATTACGCAGTGCCGTGTTAGTTGCATTGCCGATAGAAAACGCGTAAAAAAAGTCTCGGGCTTTATTTTGAGAAGTGTAAGCAACTGGAGCGCAGAAGTTATCCTTAATCTATATCTGACACTTCTTGGGCCTCGCCAGGATTACGCAGTGCCGTGTTAGCTCCATTACCGACAGGAACCACATAGAGTCCTGGATTTTATATATGAGGAAGTGACGGAGGAAGAGAAAG
>NW_026110424.1:57500-60000 GCF_024679095.1 Eriocheir sinensis
TTTTGATATTACTTTCCCTTCACAGTTTTTGGTACTATATTTCTTCATAATTTGAGTTTTTTTTAATATATCTCTCTTTGCCTGTCTGTCCGTCTCTCTGTCTGTCTGTTTATCTATGCTCTTGTTTGTCTGTCTGTCTATCTGTCTTTTTCTTTCTTCCTGTCTGTCTGTTATATCTGTCTTTGAATTTTTGTCTGTCTGTCTCTGTCTGTCTGGTGATCTCTCTCTCTCTCTCTCTCTCTCTCTCTCTCTCTCTCTCTCTCTCTCTCTCTCTCTCTCTCTCCCCTTCCCTTTTTCTCTTCCCCTCCCTTCCTTCCTCATTCCCTTCCCTTCCCTTCCATTCCATTCCCTTTCCATCCCATCTCTTCCTCTCCCTCCTTGTCTCTCTCCCTTCCTCCTTCTCTCCCTCTCCTCCCTTCCTCCTTCTCTCCCTCTCCTCCCTTCCATTCCCTTCCCTTTCCCTCTCTCTCTACCTCTTCCCCTCTCTCCCTATCCCTCCCTCCCTTCCCTTCCCTTCTCACCCTCTCTCCCTCCCTTCCTCTTCTCCCTTCTCGCCACACCCTCCTTTCACCTGATCACTTTTTGGCCCGTTTTTTAAGGACTGTTTAGGCAAGTTTGACCCTTAATTAAACTCAGGTGAGCGTCGGTGCTTACAAACAGCGAGGTGACGGATTTTTTGTATCTCTCACACCTGGTATACTTTTAATTAACTTCTACCTGGTGATCATTTGGGGGGGAGGTTTTATTTTGTATTTTTTTATATATATTTTCATTTTGTCTTCGAGTTTCTGTTGATGTTTTCTTCTTTGTGTTTTCTTACTAGGATTCTTTTCACTTGTTTTCTTCTTTTTCTTCTAATTCCACTTTTCCTTTTCACTGTTTTTTACCACCACCATCGCAAGTCACAGTGGTACGGAGGAGAGCACTGAGGCAAGGCGCTGTTTCATATATTTCCTCTACGTTCTTTAATTCCATCTATCTACGTTCACCATCACCGCAAGTCACAGTGGTACGGAGGAGAGCACTGAGGCAAGGCGCTGTTCGATATATTTCCTCTCGTTCTTTCATCGCAAGTCACAGTGGTACGGAGGAGAGCACTGAGGCAAGGCGCTGTTCGATATATTTCCTCTACGTTCTTTCATCGCAAGTCACAGTGGTACGGAGGAGAGCACTGAGGCAAGGCGCTGTTCGATACATTTCCTCTACGTTCTTTCATCGCAAGTCACAGTGGTACGGAGGACAGCACTGAGGCAAGGCGCTGTTCGATATATTTCCTCTACGTTCTTTCATCGCAAGTCACAGTGGTACGGAGGACAGCACTGAGGCAAGGCGCTGTTCGATATATTTCCTCTACGTTCTTTCATCGCAAGTCACAGTGGTACGGAGGAGAGCACTGTGGCAAGGCGCTGTTTGATATATTTCCTCTACGTTCTTTCATTCCATCTATCTACGTTCACGCAATTTTTCTTCAACATTTTCCCTTCAATATTTTTCCTCCTTTCATTCTTCATTAACTTCGTAATTATGTTTTTCTGTTATTCCGTCAAACTCTTTTCCAACTTTCACTCCGCCAAGATTTTTTTTCGCCTTTTTTCGCCTTTTTTCGCCTTTTCTCGCCTTTTTTCGCCTTTTCCACACTTTCCTTTGTTATCATTATTTTCACTTATTTACTTATTCACTTTTTTATCATTTTTTCTGTGTCGTTTTCGCATTTTCTTTCACAACTCTCTATCTTTCTCTTTTTCTCTTTTCTTTCTTTCTGTCTTCATCTTTGCCTCTGTCTATCTGCTTGTTAATCTATCTGTCTGACTATCTATCAATCTATCCATCTACCTACCTATCTATCTATCTATCTATATCTATCTATGTATCTAACTTTCTGTATATCTATATGTCCTGCTGTCTGCTTATGTACTCTCTCTCTCTCTCTCTCTCTCTCTCTCTCTCTCTCTCTCTCTCTCTCTCTCTCTCTCTCTCTCTCTCTCTCTCTCTCTCTCTCTCTCTTAGTGGGCAACGTTACTCTAATTTAATTTCGGATAAACTGATCCTGTTAACCTTTCCTTTATCTTGCATGGCTAATACCCGCTAAATGCCCTGTTAATGGTCTCTCTCTCTCTCTCTCTCTCTCTCTCTCTCTCTCTCTCTCTCTCTCTCTCTCTCTCTCTCTCTCTGTGTCTGTGTGTGTGTGTGTGTGTGTGTGTGTGTGTGTGTGTGTGTGTGTGTGTGTGTGTGTTTGGAATACGAAAGATCACATGCTTGTCCTCAGAGACGGAGTATCATGGAGAGAGAGAGAGAGAGGACGGAATACGAGAGTGAGATAATAGGATAAAGAAAGAAAGAAGGAAGGAAGAAAGAAAGAAAGGAAGGAAAAAAAGAAAGAAAGGAAAGGAAGAAAAAATAGAAATAATGAAGAAAAACAGAACAAAAAATAAGATAAAATAAAAAAGTAAGAAAAAAAAAAGAAAATGAAAGAAAAAGAAAATAAGTAAACAAAATCAAA
>NW_026110424.1:65000-70000 GCF_024679095.1 Eriocheir sinensis
TCTCTCCATTCGTTCCGTCTGTCTCTCTCCTTCTCTCTCTCTCTCTCTCTCTCTCTCTTTCTTTATTTCCGCATTTTTCTTTCATTTATTTACTCTTCTCTCTCTCTCTCTCTCTCTCTCTCTCTCTCTCTCTCTCTCTCTCTCTCTCTCTCTCTCTCTCTCTCTCTCTCTCTCTCTCTCTCTCTCTCTCTCTCTCTCTCTCTTTTCCTCCCACGTTTTCCTCCTAACATTTCCTTTCTAATATCTTTCCTCCCTTCCTCCTCTCCTTCTCTCCCTTCCTCCTCCATTCTCTCTCTAATCTTCCCTCCCTTCCTTCCTCCCTTCAGCTATGTCTTTCCTCCCTCTCTCCTTCTCCTTCTCCTCTCTCTCTCTCTCTCTCTCTCTCTCTCTCTCTCTCTCTCTCTCTCTCTCTCTCTCTCTCTCTCTCTCTCTCTCTCTCTCTCTCTCTCTCTCTCTCTCTCTCTCCACTCTTCTGATAACTTCGGTCAGTTTCGTAAGCAGACAACGAGGCATTTCAATGTACACACACACACACACACACACACACACACACACACACACACACACACATACATTCATTTGTTTTTACCTTCCAATACACACACAGATGGTTCCTAATGCACACACACACACACACACACACACACACACACACACACATTCCACTCACGTACACGAGCTGCTTGAAATACATACATATATTCATGGTGTTTTCTTTTAAGGGTACACACACACACACACACACACACACACACACACACACACACACACATTTAGCTTTACTTTTTGAAATCGGTTGTATAGAAATGTCCAGTTGAGAGAGAGAGAGAGAGAGAGAGAGAGAGAGAGAGAGAGAGAGAGAGAGCATATAACATTCTTCTAATCCATCACAGTTGTTATCAGTAATACATAAATTCTCTCTCTCCCTCTCTCTCTCTCTCTCTCTCTCTCTCTCTCTCTCTCTCTCTCTCTCTCTCTCTCTCTCTCTCTCTCTCTCTCTCTCTCTCTCTCACACACACACACACACGAGCAAGACAATCCCATCAGACGGTTGACTAAGAAGAAAAAATTGTCTTGAAAAATTCTAACTTCAACTCCTTCGCCGAGAGAGAGAGAGAGAGAGAGAGAGAGAGAGAGAGAGAGAGAGAGAGAGGGAAACGGTAACGGTGTGAGTTTGAACCTAAATGTCCTCCCATCAACGGGGTTTTAAGGTCGAAACAGACAGACAAACAGAGAGAAAGAAAACGGTGTAACGGTGAGGCGCTAACGGTGACTATCGTATTTTTGGGGAGGTTTAAGTAAATGATTTTTTGTTTGTTTTGAAGTTGATTTGTTTTTCTTTGATTTTCTTTTGTTTTTTTATGTTTGTTTTTGTTTTTGTTTTGTTTTGAAGTTGATTTGTTTTCCTTGATTTTCCTTTTTTTTTGTTTTTATTGTTTTTTGTTTGTTTTTCTGTTTTTTTATTGTTTTCGTTTTCTTGTTTTTGCTTTCTTTCTTTCTTTCTTTCTTTCTTTTTCTTCGTTTTCTTTTCTTCATTATTTATTTTTTCCTTTTTTTTTCTTCTTCCTCTTCCTTCTATACTTCTCCTTCTTCCCTCTTTCTTTCCTCCTCCTCCTCCTCTTCCTCCTCCTCCTCCTCTCCTTCCTCCTTCTCCTCTCATACTACTATTCCTCCTCTTCCTCTTCTTTCTTCTCCTTTTCCTCTTCCTCCTCTTCCTCCCTTTCGTCCCTCATCTCCTCCTTCTCCTCTTCCTCTTCCTCCTTCTCTTCTTCTCTGATCATCTCCTCCTCCTCCTCTTCTTCTTTTTTCCATTTTTTGATATATTACTTTTCTATTCAATCTTCCTTCATTCTTCGGTCTTCTAGTCCTCCTCCTCCTCCTTCTCCTCCTCCTCCTCCTCCTCCTCCTCCTCCTCCTCCTCTTCTTGTCTTATTTATTGTCGATTTTCATATTTTTTTCCTTATTGAAATTTGGTGTTGTAAAATTCGACATTGTCATTAAAATTGCTTATTGATCGAGAGAGAGAGAGAGAGAGAGAGAGAGAGAGAAACGCAAGTGGCTTTCTCCTCTTTTTCTCTTCACTTTTATTTCTAAGTTGTGGAGAGAGAAGGAGGAGGAGGAGGAGGAGGAAGGAAAGGGTGAATAACAAGAAACTGTCTTTACTTCCCCTCTTCGTTTCTCCCTTTTTTTATTCTCTCCCTTCCTTCCTTCCTTCCTTTCTTCCTTCCTTCCTTCGTTCCTTCCTTCCTTCCTTCCTTCCTTCCTTCTTTCCTTTCTTCCTTCCTTCCTTCGTTCCTTCCTTTCTTCCTTTCTTCCTTTCTCCCTTCCTTCCTTCCTTCCTTCCTTTCTTCCTTCCTTCATTCCTCTTTTCCATTCCCATCTTCATTCTCCCTCCCTTTCTCCCCTTCTTCCCTTATGCAAGAGTTAACCAGCATCTTCACTCTTTCATCTCCTTCACTGGTAAACTCTGGAAATGCCTCCCTTCGTCTGCATATCCTCCTGCCTATAACCTGACCTCCTTCAAGACGAGTTTATCAAGACACCTCTCCACCCGAAATTGACCTCTCTTTCGGACACTCTTTACTTTGGTCTGTTGTGGGAGCGGTGAGTAGCGCTTTTTTTTTTCAGTACTCTTTTTGGTGCCCTTGAGCCGTCTCCTTTGCTGTAAAAAAAAGAAAGAAAAGAAGGAAGGTGGGAGTGGGAAAGACTAAAGTGAAGGAGGTGAAGGCGAGGTTAAGTGGTGTCAGGTGTGGGATAGCCCGTACAGGTGTGGCACGGACAGGTGAAGATTAGGTTGTCTGTCCACCTGTCCACCTGTGTCGTCTACTTTCCCTTTCTTTCTTACTTTTCTGCTTTCTATTTCTTTATTTCTCCTTTACTTTCTACTTTTCCTCCTTACTTTCCTAACTTTCCTTACTTCCTTGGCCCGGACAGGTGAAGATTAGGTTGTATGTCCACCTGTGTCGTCTACTTTCCCTTTCTTTCTTACTTTTCTGCTTTCTATTTCTTATTTCTCCTTTACTTTCCACTTTTCCTCCTTACTTTCCTAACTTTCCTTACTTCCTTGGCCCGGACAGGTGAAGATTAGGTTGTATGTCCACCTGTGTCGTCTACTTTTCCTCCCTTCCTTCCTTACTTTCCTACTTTCTATTCTTTATTTCTCCTTTACTTTCTACTTTTCCTCCCTACTTTCCTAACTTTCCTTACTTCCTTGGCCCGGACAGGTGAAGATTAGGTTGTATGTCCACCTGTGTCGTCTACTTTTCCTCCCTTCCTTACTTACTTTCTATTCTTTATTTCTCCTTTACTTTCTACTTTTCCTCCTTACTTTCCTAACTTTCCTTACTTCCTTGGCCCGGACAGGTGAAGATTAGGTTGTATGTCCACCTGTGTCATGTACTTTCCCTTCCTTTCTTTCTTACTTTCCTGCTTCCTACTTTATTTTCTACTTTTCCTAACTTACTTTTCATTTTCCTACTTTTCCTGGCTTCCACGTTTACTTTTTCCTAACTTTTCCTTCCTTCCTTCCTTACTTCCTTCTTACTTTTCCTTACTTTTTTACTTATTTCTACTTTTCCTGCATTCTTTACTTTTCCCCTACTTTTTCTTACTTTAATTTACTCCTTCCCACCTTCCTACTTTTCTTCTTTACTTTCTTCTGCTTGTTCTTCTTCTTCTTCCTCCTCCTCCTCTTCCTGTCTTCCTTTCCTCATCCATTTCCTTCTTTCTCTCCTTCGATTTTATCTTCCTTTCTTCTCTCCTATATTCCTTCCTTCCTTCCTTCCTTGCCTTTCCTTCCTTTCTCTCTTCCTTCCTTCCTTTCTTTCTTTCTTCTTTTCTATCTTTATCAATACGTGTCTCTTGTTGCTTTTTCTCTCTCCCTCTCTCCTCCTCCTCCTCCTCCTCCTTCTTCCTTTCTCTCTCCCTTCCTTCCCTCCCCATATTCTTTCCTATTTTTTCCCTTTCTTTTTCCTTCTTTTCCTTCCTCCTTTGTTCCCGTATATTACAAAGAGATAAAGAGAGAGAGAAAGGGAGAGAAGGAGAGAAAAAGGAAGAGGAAAAATGGAGGAAAGAGAAGAGATGAAGAGGGGAGAGAGAGAGAGAGAGAGAGAGAGGTGTGCTGTCACCCTCAGTACCACCCTGAGGCTCTAACCTTTGACCTTTGACCTTTTGAGGGTGAACTAAAAGATTTTAAAGATCCGTTCTTCTGGATAAGTTGAGAGAGAGAGAGATACTACTACTACTACTACTACTTCTACTACTACTACTACTACTACTACGGCACTTAACACTTTTACTATAATTAATTTTAGTGTTGTTGTTGTTGTTCTTGCTACTTTTCTTGCCTTTTACGACCTTTTCTTTACTCACTTTCGCCATTATGACCCCCCTCTCTCTCTCTCTCTCTCTCTCTCTCTCTCTCTCTCTCTCTCTCTCTCTCTCTTTCTTTCTTTCTTTTCATTCACTTTTCATTTTTTTTCCTTCCTTCATTCTCTCCTCCAATTCTTCCTTCCTTCCCTTCCTTCCTTCCCTTCCTTCTTTTCTCCTCTCCACCCGTCTCTCTCTCTCTCTCTCTCTCTCTCTCTCTCTCTCTCTCTCTCTCTCTCTCTCTCTCTCTCTCTCTCTCCTTCCACTCATCCACCACTCTGTTAGTAAACCAATTCTTGCCCGTGTCCTTGTTAAACCTGAATCTATCTAACCTAAACCCATTGCTACGTGTCCTTACTGTCTCCCATATCACCAGAACCTTAGACCCCTCCCATTATGCCTCTTATTAAAGCCCTTCATCCATTTGCAAGCTTGAACCCATTGCTACATTTCCTGTTCACAACTTAAACCCATTGTTACGTGTCTTATTCATAATTTAAACCCATTCCTACATGTCCTTACTGTCTCCCATATCACCAGAACCTTAGACACTCCCATTATGCTCCTTACCAAAGCCCTTCATCCATTTCCAAGCTTGAACCCATTGCTACATGTCAACCTATTGCTACTTG
>NW_026110424.1:75000-77500 GCF_024679095.1 Eriocheir sinensis
GTAAACAAAGGGAGAAATAAGGGAGATAGGAAATAGAGGTAAGGGAAGGAAGTGAGATAAAGGAAGGGAGATGAAGGAGAAAAGGGAGAGCAGATTAAAAAGGGAGAGAGAGAGGAAGAGTAAAAGTGGCGGAAAGGGAGATAGAGGTCAACTAAGGGAGAAATAAGGGAGAAGAAAGGGAGATAAAAGAAAGGGGGAAAAAAACTCTGAAGAAAAAGTTAAATTAGGAAAAGAAAAAAAAAATATACCAGACTGGACTAGAGTAACTATTTTTGTCTACTATTGTTTTCATCTATTATTTCCTATTTTTTTTTGTAAGTTTTCCCTTCCTGTATCTCCCTTCCTTCCTTCCTTCCCTTACCCCACTGTCTCTCCCTTTCTCTCCCTTTCTTTCTCTTTTTTTTCCCCTAATATAACAGAAAAGAAAAAAAAAAGTCCCCACTCATACGAAGAACAACAAACAAACAAACAAAAAACTAAGCTATTAACAAAAACAATTACCCTAGAAAACAAAACACACATCACTTTGCAATTTCTTTTTTGTCATGAGCTTTCATTTTTTCTTTTTTTAATAATGGAAAAGCATTAAAAGTAGTTATGTGCAAACGAGAACAATGGAGAGGAGGAGGAGGAGGAGGAGGAGGAGGAGGAGGAAGAAGAGGAACACTGAGCGGTGGAAATAAAGGATGAAGAGATGGAAATGCGATCAGGGTGAGGGGGGGTAAAGGAGGGAGGGAGGGACACAGATGAGAGGTGGAAGGGGAGGAACATGAGAGAGGAGGAGGTGAAGGGCAGAGGGTGAGGGGGGTAATGGGAGGAGGGGGACACAGATGAGAGGTGGAAGGGGGGAGGAACATGAGAGAGGAGGGAGGTGAAGGGCAGAGGGGGAGGGGGGGGTTAAAGGGAGGGAGGGGAAAGATAAGCGGTGGAAGTGGGGAGGAACATGAGAGAGAGGAGGAGGTGGAGGGTGGAGGGTGAGGGGGGTAAAGGGAGGGAGGGGACACAGATGAGAGGGCGGAAGGGGAGGAACATGAGAGAGGAGGGAGGTGGAGGCAGAGGGTGAGGGGGGGGTAAAGGGGAAAGTTTCGTTTAGTCGGCGCAGAGGTAAAGGGGAGGGAGGGAGGGGGACAGATGAGAGGGGGACAGGGGGGAGGAACATGAGAGAGGAGGGAGGGAGGCAGAGGGTGAGGGCTGGGTCGTTACACTTTCATTCCACTTTTCACACTCACGCCTTTCTCCGTAATGACGCGCGGGTAATATTTAGACCGGAATAAAAGTGTGGCCATGGTCACGCCTAGCCGACACGCTGCAACACCCTTCCGAAGTCCCAATGACTCGTCAGAACACACTGGTGGCGCCGGAACACACTGGGGCCGCCGGAACACATTGGTGCCCAGTGGAACACAGCGGTGCCCCGAGAGCTAAGTGGTATGCTCGTAAGATCTCAGTGCCGCTCACCAAAGGACAGCGGTACCCGTAAAAACACAGTGGTGGCGTGGAAACACAGTGGTGAGCTTCAGAACACAGTGGTGCCCGTAAGAACACAGTGGTGCCCGTAAGAACACAGTGGTGCCCGTAAGAACACAGTGGTGCCCGTAAGAACACAGTGGTACCCGTAAGAACACAGTGGTGCCCGTAAGAACACAGTGGTGCCCGTAAGAACACAGTGGTACCCGTAAGAACACAGTGGTGACTGTAAGAACACAGTGGTGCAAATTATAACACAGTGGTGCAAGTTAGAAGACAGTTGTGCCCGTAAGAACACAGTGGTGCTTGCCAAAGCACACTGGTGCGTATAACAGCACAGTGGTGAGTGTAAGAAAACAGTAGTGCTTGCAAGGACACATAGGTACCCTTCAAAACAGTGTTGTGCA
Source organism: Eriocheir sinensis (assembly GCF_024679095.1). Classification (NCBI taxonomy): domain Eukaryota; kingdom Metazoa; phylum Arthropoda; class Malacostraca; order Decapoda; family Varunidae; genus Eriocheir; species Eriocheir sinensis. The sequence continues at coordinate 76,875 of NW_026110424.1, forward strand.
CGGAAAACACAGCGGTGCTCTAAACAAATGCAGTGGTGCCCGCAGGAACACAGTGTGTCCGAAAAACAAGTATGTGCTCTCCATAATACAGTGGTGCCCGTAAAAACACAGTGGTGCTCGCAGGAACACAGTGGTGCCCGTAAGAACTCAGTGGTGCCCTCCAGGACCCAGTAGTGCACGCTGGAACTTACTGGTGCACGCGAGGACACAGCGGTGCCAGTACAACACAGTGACTCCAGGCGGAACAGTGGTGCCCTCAGGACACAGCCGTGCTGCCCAAACAGCGGTGCTCGCAAGAATAGCGGAGCCTGTAAGAATCAGGTGGTGCTCGTAGGAACAGCGGTGCCAGGAGAACACTTTGGATGCCGCCGCAGTGCCAACCCTCCGAGGCGCCGTGTGGCAGGCCCTCCGTCCCCGTGGCTGCCCCTGACGGTCGTGGCTGCGCGGCTCCCGTCCGGCCGGTCGCAGGTCGCAGACTTTTGGTTCCTCTGAGACGCGTCGTTATTCGCCGCCGCCGTGGACAGCAAGACGTCGAGCCTTGAAGTAACAATTAGTACCGATGAGCGCCTCCATGCGTCGCCCAGGGCACCGCGCCGTGCCGCCACCCGCGGCCACCACGGGGCCCT
>NW_026110424.1:85000-87500 GCF_024679095.1 Eriocheir sinensis
TGTCTTATTTCCTTCCTAATATCTCTCAATTTTACTTCTTCCTCCTCCTACTACTCCTACTCCTCCTCCACCCTGAAAACAATAGTTTACCCCACAGCTTAGGTCACCAGTAGCGTAAGTTAAGGGTAGTAATTTCCTCTTATTTCTCTCTTTACTGTAAAATTTCCATGTCCTTTTCTATCTACATGGTGTTCTAACTATTTCCTGCCGGCCGGAGGGAGAGGTGGGTAGGGAGGAGCCTTCATCTATTCTATCCTGCCCAAACAAACGTAGATTACCAGTAGTAGCGGTAGTAAACAGACACCCTCGCCATTAACCGACAGGTCTTCTGGTGTCTGTTCTTCCTATGTATTCCTATGTATTCTTCCTCCTCCTCCTCCTTCTCTTCTTCTTCTTCTTCCTCCTCCTCCTCTTCCCCTTCTTTATATGGCAGGTATAATCTCTATCTATTAAGGTTTAGTTTGATATGAGAGAGAGAGAGAGAGAGAGAGAGAGAGAGAGAGAGAGAGAGAGAGAATCACATATTTATGACAACCATTCGTGGGCATTACACTGCTTCTCACTCTCTCTCTCTCCATAATAACTTTAGTTCTAACTTTTCCATTTTTCTTCTCCTTTCTTTACCATTATCATTATTATTATTATTATTATTATTATTATTATTATTATTATTATTATTGGAAGGAAGGAAGAGACATACACTTCCTCCTCCTCCTTTGACTTCCTTTCTCACACTGAGTGGTCCTGACAGGTGACGGCCCTTATATACCCTTGGCCACCGCTGGAAAGGAAGGGGTTGCCAAATGCTCTTTTTGATCTCCCCATTTATTACTTTACCTGATTTTCTTTCTTTCTTTTTCCAATCTTGCTCTCTCACTTTCTTTCTCTTTCTTTTTTAGAGATAGATTTCTTTTGGACTCCCTCACTTACTTTAATTACTTGATCTCTGCGATTAGAGAGAGAGAGAGAGAGAGAGAGAGAGAGAGAATCGAGTAAATGGATACACACACACACACACACACACACACACACACACACACACACACACACACACACACACACACACACACACACACACGAAAAAACGAAACTCATTGATTAAACCTGCCTCTCTCTCTCTCTCTCTCTCTCTCTCTCTCTCTCTCTCTCTCTCTCTCTCTCTCTTTGTAGGCGCGGCACATGTCAAAAAGGAAATAGGGTGTCAGAGGAGGGAGGAGGAGGGAGGAAGGAAGGAAGGAAGGAAGGAAGGAAGGATGGAAGGAAGGAAAATAACAAGGAAAGGAAATTTGAATAACAATAAAAGAGGAAGGGAAGGAGGAGGAGGAGGAGGAGGAGGAGGAGGAGGAGGAGGAGGAGGAGGAGGAGGAGGAGGAGGAGGAAGAGTTAGTGGAGAAGTATATGAGAGAAAGAGAGGGAGAGAAGAAGGGAAAGAAGGAAGAAGAGGAGGAAAGAAAAAATGAAGAAGAAAAAAAGGAATAAAAAGGAAACTGAATAAAAGAAGGAATTGAGGGAAAAAAAGAGAAGAAAAAGGAGAAAAAATAAAGAGGCAGAGAGAGAGAGAGAGGGAAGAGAGGATGAGGATAAACGGAAGGAAGAGGAAAGGAAGGAGGAGGAGGAGGGGGAGGTGGCGGAGGAGGAGTTGACTTAAGCTGACCAAACTCATTACGTACAGTGTGTGTGTGTGTGTGTGTGTGTGTGTGTGTGTGTGTGTGTGTGTGTGTTTAATCGTCTATATTCAAAGTAAATGTCTCGTGCACACATCATTTTCTCTCTCTCTCTCTCTCTCTCTCTCTCTCTCTCTCTCTCTTTCACTCTTTGATTAAGGTTTAGCACCCACTCTGTCTCTCACCCTCTCTCTCTCTCTCTCTCTCTCTCTCTCTCTCTCTCTCTCTTCAATTTTTATGAGTTTTAACGTGGTCATGAGAGAGAGAGAGAGAGAATAATAAAACAGGAACGAAAAGTAAAATAATGATGATAAGAAATAATGAGAGTAAATGGAGGAGGAGGAGTCGGAGGAGGAGGAGGAGGAGGAGGAGGAGGTGGAGGCGGAGGAGGAGGAGGAGGAAATTGCAGGTGAAGTGATTAATTAGTCAACAAAAAATACAGGTAAATTTGTGTAAGTCTCTCTCTCTCTCTCTCTCTCTCTCTCTCTCTCTCTCTCTCTTCCTTTATGAAAGAGATGGATCTAAGGACTTTCCTCCCTCCTCCTCCTCCTCCTCCTCCTCCTCCTCCTCCTCCTCCTTCATTTCTTTCTTCCTTTCTTATTCCTTCCTTTTTCTTCTCCTTTTTCTCCTCCAAGATGCAATATTCCTCTCACTCTCTCTCTCTCTCTCTCTCTCTCTCTCTCTCTCTCAGTTCCTTCAATTAGTGGGAAGAAAGGATGATAGGTGGTCGAGAGAGAGAGAAAGAAGAAGGATAGTATCCCTACAATAAGTGAGATAGTGGAGTGAGAGAGAGAGAGAGAGATAGACGTGGAAGGTGTTATTATGCCTGCAGTTGA
>NW_026110424.1:95000-100000 GCF_024679095.1 Eriocheir sinensis
TCTTTTTTTCATTTGTTTTTCTTTCCTTTTCTTGTTTTCCTTTTTTTCTTTGTCTTTCTTTCCTTTTCTTTTGTTTTCCTTTTTTTCTTTGTTTTTCTTTCTTTTGCTTTTCTTTCTTTACTTTCTTTTTCTTTTTTTTGTTTCAGTCTTTCGTAAGTGACTGGACTGTTTGTTTGTTTGTTTGTTTTTTTGTTGTTTTATTTCATTCATGTTGTGTTTGTCTGTCTGTGTGAATGTATGTATGTATGTATGTATGTATGTATGTGTGAATGAATGTATGTATGTATGTGTAATTCTTTTTGTCTCCCATAATGACTTACTAATTGACGTGGTTTACATAATCACCAAACACACACACACACACACACACACACACACACACACACACACACACACACACGCGCGTCCTTTATTCAATTCATAAACGTCAAATGTTGCGTCCTGGCGGGGTTTTAATACAATAATACATTAATAAACGGGTAATATAATATAGCAAAATAATGATTGGTATTATTGTCACACACACACACACACACACACACACACACACACACACACACACACAAATATGCTTTTTTTCCCTCCTATTCTTCATTCTTCCTCTAAGTAACTATACATCAAATAAGTGTTTTTTGTCACTCCAGAAAGGAATATGTGTGTGTGTGTGTGTGTGTGTGTGTGTGTCCACTACCTCATATATTAACTCATTTTCACCTCATTTCGACATATCTAACTCATTTCTCACTCTCTTGTGCAGTTCTAAGACACCTTCCTGCGCCTCCTCTTGCTCCTCTTGATCACGCAACACACTAAAAAGACACAAATAAGAGGGAGAATTGCCGAGAAATTCCTCTTACCACGAGCACTCTTTGTTTACCGCGTTTCAGTCTTTGCAACGGGTTCACAATTGATACTTTTCTTAATATATTCTTTTTTATTTGTTTATCTGCTTAGTGGTTTAGTCAGATGGTTTGTTATGTTCCAGTTATTTATTCTTTAATTGGTGCTGTGGAAAATATTATGAGCTTCGTTTGATATTAATGGCTATGATTATATTAGTTATTTCAAGTTGTTTTCGTCTTTTCTCTCTCGAATTCGGACTTGGGAAACGGGCTGGACATACGCTTTCGGGCTTGGGAAGAGGGAAGCCTATGCATTTGGGCTTGGGAAAAGGGAGGCCTATGCATTTGGGCTTGGGAAGAAGGAAGCCTATGCATTTGGGCTTGGGAAGAGGGAGGCCTATGCATTTGGGCTTGGGAAGAAGGAAGCCTATGCATTTGGGCTTGGCAGGAGACCATCATCTGATCTCTACGAGTTCGGGCTGGGGAAAAGAGATCCTTATGCCTTTGGTCTTGAATAACGCCCAGCTAACGACCTTTACTCATTCGGGCTTGGCAAAATGGCAGCTGATCTTTACTCGTTAATATCCTTCGTTAAATCCTTCGTTTTTTTTTCATATATTTGGTTAAGAAAGTTAGTTAGGTAGTATTTATTAACTTAACCGTAACCTTAAAAAAATTATATATATATCATGTTTGTCAAGTATTTATATGCGAGAAAATTAGTGTATAGGCTGATATGCGTTTTTCGTGTGTGTGTGTGTGTGTGTTTGTGTGTGTGTGTGTGTGTGTGTGTGTGTGTGTGTCATCCAATAACCTATAAAACATGCATTAGTCATTTGAACACTAATTATCGTCATTAAAACAGATGCAAACCCATAATTTATAAGATAATGAATCCCAATAAACATACTTATTTTTATTTAAAGATAAATTAAACACACACACACACACACACACACACACACACAGGATTTATACCTCTTTATTCACATTTTCCTCTTCTTCTATTCTCTTTATTTATAACTTTATTCATATTTGCCAATTCTTCTATTCCTTCCCTCCTCTTCTCTCATTATCAGTACCCTCTTCCCCTTCTTCTTCTCCCCATCTCCCCTCCCCTTCTCCCCCATACTAATCCCCGTTCCCCCCAGGGCAGCCGTCGCAGGATGAGGAGGGAGCACCACCGCCCCTGTGGTTGGGGGTGGTGGGGCTGCTTATGGTGGGGGCGGCGACCCTGCCCCCCCCTGCCGCGGCCCAGCTGGAACCCCATGACTCTCGGGCACTCAGTCAGTTGAACAAGGTGAGAGGAGGAGGAGGAGGAGGAGGAGTTAGAGGAGGAGGAGGAGTGAATGAATGAATGAAGGAAGGGAGAAGGGATTAGGGAAAGGAGGAGGAGGAGGAGGAGGAGGAGGAGTGAATGAATGAAGGAAGGGAGACTGGATTAGTGAAAGGATGAGGAGGATGAGGAGGAGGAGGAGGAGGAGTGAATGAAAGAAGGGAATTAAATAGTTACTCATCACCATCTTCATCACCATCTTCATCGTCATCTTCATCACCATCATCATCATCATCTCCATCACCATCTTCATCACCTTTGAACACCACCAATCTCGTCCCCCTCCACAGGTCCTTCAGCAATACGAGATGGCGGCGAAGGCATCAGCGGCAGCGGCGGAGGAGATGCTGGAGACGATTTTGGCCGAGCAAGAGGAAGCCCAAGAGGAAGAGGAACTGGGCTTCGGGAAACGCCGCACGTCGCCCCTCGCCAACTCCTACTCCTTCGGGCTGGGCAAGAGGAGTGGGCGGTACTACTTCGGGCTTGGGAAGAAGTCTGACCCATACTCCTTCGGCCTCGGCAAGAAGTCCGGTAACTACAATTTCGGGCTTGGCAAGAGGAGTGTGAGGGACGTGACGCACCAAGAGGAAGAGGAGGAGGAAGAGGAAGAGACCGAGGCTGGGAAGAGATCCAAGAGGGAGGTTAGTGAGGACGGAAACACGGAAGAGGACAAGAGGACAGGTGTGAGGGGTTACTCCTTCGGGCAGCAAGAGGAAGCAAGATGACCTGGATGTGGGCTTTTCCAAGGGCCATGGGACTACGCCTTTGGACTTGGGAAGAGAGAAGATGACGAGGACCTGGAGTTGGAAAAGAGACCTCCTAGCTACTCCGTCGGCCTCGGGAAAAGAGAGGACGACATTGACTTCGAAAAACGACCTCGTAGTTACTCCTTCGGCCTCGGGAAAGAAGACGACGTGACTTCGAAAAACGACCTCAGGCTTACTCCTTCGGCCTCAGGAAGAGAGAGGACGATGACGAGGACGATCTCTACTTCGACAAGCGGCCTCATGCCTCCTTCGGCCTCGGAAGCGGATTTCTGAGGAGGAGGACGAAAACCCTTCTTCGCATTCGCCCCTGGGGAAGCGACCACGAACCTACAGCTTTGGTCTTGGGAAACGGGCGACGCCGACGACTTGGACAAAGACGATGAAGACGAAGAGGGTGAAGATGGGTGATTCTGGACCTCAACGCCCTGGAGGAGATGTCAAAAGGGCGTCAGGAGATCTGGAGACGGGCAGAGAACTTACGATTTTGGTCTTGGGAAGAGATCCGGCCCCTATGCCTTTGGACTTGGGAAAAGGGAACCATACGCCTTTGGACTTGGGAAACGGGCTGGACCATACGCGTTCGGGCTTGGCAAGAGGGAAGCCTATGCGTTTGGAAGCAGCAAGAGACCATCGGCTGATCTATATGAGTTCGGGCTTGGGAAAGAGATCCCTATGCTTTCCGGACTTGGAAAGCGCGGAGCGAACCTTACGCCTTTGGGCAGGAAACAGCCAATAACGACCTTTATTCATACGGGCTTGGCAAAAAGGCAGCTGATCTCTACTCCTTTGTGCTTTGTAAGAGGTAACAATATGCATTATGGTTTTGGAATAGACAAGTTGCAGACCTTTATGAATTCGGGCTCAGGAAGCGTGGGGCGAGCCTTACGCTTTCAGGCAGCAAGAGACCCGATATGTACGCCTTTGGGCTTGGGAAGAGGAGGAGACCCATATTCCTTCGGGCTCGGCAAAGACCGGATCCTTACGCCTTTGGACTTGGAAACACGACCCTATGCGTTCGGGCTAGGAAAAAGGGCTGGGCCATATGCCTTTGGGCTTGGGAAGAGACCCGCAGCTGACCTCTACGAATTCGGTCTTGGGAAAAAGGCTGACCCATATGCATTCGGGCTGGGAAAGAAGGCTGACCCATATGCATTCGGGCTGGGGAAGAGACCAGACATGTACTCTTTCGGCCTCGGGAAACGGGCTGAGCCATACGCGTTCAGGCAGAAGCAACTGCCGGACCCAACCGTTACAATTTGGACTTGGGAAACGAGGGAACGGACAGTACGCGTTCGGGCTTGGCAAAAAGGCTGGACAGTATTCATTCGGGCTTGGAAAGAGAGCCGGGCCTTACTCCTTCGGGCTTGGCAAGAGAGAGGTAATGGAGGAAGAGGAAGAGGAGGTCAAGAGGAAGATGGAAGAGGATAACAATAAATCTTCAATGGCTGGTTCCTCTGACGCCTCCTCCTCTTCTTCCTCTTCCTCCTCTTCCCCTTCCTCCTCCTCCTCCTCTTAGGTTCGTGTGTAAAGTGTTTTAAATCCATTGATAATATATATATAAATAAATAAATTAAATACAAAGATACACGTGACACTAACCTCCACAATAAGACTGACCCCAAAAACAGAAAAAAATCTACAAAGGTTCCTAAAAAAGTATAGACAGTGAATCCTCTCAATGTAAACACAGGGCTATAGACGATTGTGGACGTCCGGAAACAAAAGACAATCTGGTGCTTCAAGGAGAAAACAGATACGAGAGAATAATCGTAATAAAAATACACAAAAAACACGTCTTTCTAGCACACATAGAGAAGATAATGATGATAAAAACGATGATATAATGTACTCATGCAAAAAAACGAAGTAAAATGCAGGAAGAAATAGATTAATAACAATGATAATAATAACAATAATAAAGGTATAATACTACTTAGATGTCTTCCCTTATTATTAATTACACACTTGTTACTGGTTATTACGAAGGAAAATGTAAGAAATAATAACCCGTTTTCTTTCTTAGTTCAGTGCTTCCCGTTTTCTCTCTCTTCAATG
>NW_026110424.1:105000-120444 GCF_024679095.1 Eriocheir sinensis
CTCCGTTCCTCAACTGTCCCTTACTTCACCCTATAAAAATACTTCCCGACCCAACCACTGCTAAGCTGCCCTTCTGGCCTGACCCCTGTTATCCCTACCTCCTACTCCCCTAACCCTGCCCTTAACCTACTATGCTGACCCCTGTAGCCTGACTCCTGCTGCCCTTCAGACCCCATTTCACCTGCTGTCCCCCTGCTTCCTCTCCACCCCCTGTGCTCTGCCCCACACCCTACCAGCCCTACCCCCACTGGCCTCTTCCCCTGCCCAATCCCCTGTTGACCTGCCCCCTACCTCCTGCTACCCCTGCCTCCTCTTACCCCCTGCCCCCTTGCCTCTGCACCCCTTCACTGATCTCCCCCGTGGCCCCTCCCCTGCCCCTCCTCCCCTGGTTGCTGCGTGTGGTTGTCCCCAGGTGCCAGGGCCCCGAGGAGCCCAGGGGAGATGTGTTGCTCCATCAGGGGTCGCGTTCTCCCCACCTGCTGGGTCTCTTGCATCACCATGTGGATTTAACTGGTTCCCTCAGGGGGGCAGGCAGCTCCCATCAGAAAAGGACTCCCTAGGGGGTGAGAGAAAGGGGCTGATGTGAAGGGTGTGGGAGTAAAAAAAAAAGGATGTGGTCAACGTGTTATAGGCTGAACTACCATTAAAGGATCAGATGCCATTTAAAGGGACTCAGGATGCTATTAAAAGGGGTTGTGATTTCTATTAAAAAGAGCACTGGGTTTGGCATCTAAGGAGCTTTGGAAGGGAAGGAAGGTCTGTTACTACAACGTGTTATGAAACTGCCATAGGTAAGGGATCAGATGCCATTTGAGGACTCAGGAGATACTTTTAAAGGGTTGTATTTTTAAAAAGAGACATATTTTTGATAAAGGAGAGCACACTAGGTTGGTATTTAAAGGGCTTTGGAAGGATAGAAAGGGATTACCAACGTTTTAGGGCTAGACTACATTAAAGGGATCAGATACCATTTAAAGGACTCAGATACCTTTTAAAAGGATTGTATTTCTATTAAAAGGGCACTAGGTTGAGAAGTACCTTAAGGGCTTTGGAAGGGAAGGAAGGGTCTATTACCAACGCGTTTTATGGGCTGAACTACCTTTCCAAAGGGATCAGATGCCATTTAAAGGGTTTAGATATAGATTCAAAGGGGGTTATATTAGATATTTAAGGCACTGGGATGGTATATATGGGTTTTGGTATTTGATATTGGCACTAATCTGAAGGGGCAGCCGAGGAAGGGAGAGCTTGTGATATGGGCGTGACATTGCATAGAGATAAAAGAAATGAGATTAGATGATGAGAGAGAGAGAGATATAAGGAGAGAGGGAAGGAAGGAAGGAGAGAAGGGTAGAAGAAAAGGGTTTGTGAGTGGGGTCCGACACGGGATCAGGGCATGGTGAATCACACACACACACACACACACACACACACACACACAACTACCTTACAAACTTAAATACATACCCTACTCACCCCCACTCCCCATACGACAACTTAGAGGGTATGGTTTCAAGTATTCAGACAAACATTGATGGCGTAACTCTTTCGCCGCTTGAGCAGGAGCTGGTCGAGAGAAAACGGGGTTCGCCTCCTGTAAGCCCCGCCAATTGTACTCGTGCTCCAGAAAGAGGGTGTTGGAGAGAAACTCGCCGTCGTAAGCCCCTGCCTCTAGGAATGTGCCGGGCCGTACTATCTGAGGAGAGAGAGAGAGAGGAAGGATCTATATATCTATCTTTTCTCGTGGTTGTGGTTGTGTGTGTGTGTGTGTGTGTGTGTGTGTGTGTGTGTGTGTGTGTGTGTGTGTGTGTGTGAATGAGAGAGAGAGAGAGAGGAGAGAAATAAAGGGTGGATGGGCAGAGAGAGAGAGATGGAAAGTTTGAGAGAGAGAGAGAGAGAGAGAGAGAGAGAGAGTTTTTCCTCTATTTCTTATGTTTCTTAATTTGTTTTTATTTTTATATCATTTTTATTATTTCATTTCAGTTAGGAATTTTCATCTTCCTCCTCCTCCTCCTCACTCCTCCTCCACCCCTACCTTCTCTCCATACAGTTCCTCCTTGCCCAAAATGTACTCCTGCGAAGGGCTAGCAGGACCCCCGCCCCCCCTCATCCTGTAGATCCCTCTCCTGATGTAGGCCGCTCAAGAATGAGGAAAACTTGGGTTGTAGCAAGGCAGGCAGGAGGCGGCACCAGATTGACCTCTGGCCCAGGCTACGAGGTCAGGGTCATCTTGGGCTATGGGGCCGCTGAGAGATTGGGTCACGTGGTCTGTTGGGGAAGGGGGAAGGGGGGGTTAGTGGTGGTGGTGGTGGTGGTGGTGGTGATGGTGATGGTGATGATGGTGGTGATGATATAGAAATGAATGAAGGAAAAAAGAATGAATGAATAGACAGAATTTTACATACATACATACATACATACATATATACACATATACATACTTACATTGCTTACAGTCATGTGTGAACGTAGACAGGCAGGAAACAGTCACAACCACCACCACCGCCGCTGTGCACACGATCAGGCCCGCGCGGTTCCTGTACACACACACACACACACACACACACACACACACACACACACGTCGGGCATTAGTATATAAGTGATTTTTTTTTTACTTTATTAATTTACTTTTTTTTCATTAATAATTGACAGATTTTTATATATTTCAGATTTTGTTTATTTGAAATGGAAGATTATTGTTATTTTTGTTATTTTGTTATTGAAATGGGCTGGCAGTAGTAGCAGTAGTAGTAGTAGTAGTAGTAGTAGTAGTAGTCCAGTTATTATTATTATTATTATTATTATTATTATTATTATTATTATTTACTTACGGCGTTATTAGTTTGACAGGCATTATTTTTTAGACAGAAGGACAGACAGACATAATTTTAACTTCTTCCCTCTATAACAATCTTTTTTTTTCTGTTTTTTTCTCCTTTTCTTTTCTTCCTCCTTTCAGGTTTCAAATTCACTGCCTTCTTTTCCACATTCTTTTCCTCGTTTTGTTTTCTTATCATATGATTTTCTTTTTTTCCTTTTCTTCTTGTATTAAATCTCTTGTTTCCTTTTATATTCTCTCTCTTCTATATTTTTCTTTCTATTTTCTCTTTCTTTTCGTCTTCCTTCACTCAGTATCCGTCACTTTTATCTCTTTTCTTTTCCTTCTTCCTCCTTTTCCTTCACTCCCTTCCCTTCCTTCCTTTTTTCTCTCCTTCTCTTCCTTTCACTCCCATATCCTTCGTTTCTCTCTCCTTTCCTTCCTTTCTTATTTTCCTTTCCTCTATTCACTTCCTTTCTCTTGTCCTCTCTCACTTCCCTTTCTCTCTCAACCATATATTCCTCCTCCTCCTCCTTCCTCTTTCCTCCTTCTCTCGCCTTTTCCTCCTCATGCGCCAAAGGTATGCCTCTAAGAGGTGAAATAAGAGGAATAATATTTGGAATTAGTTTTCCTGTTGACGTGGATCAGCTGACTTGTCCTTCCCTGGGGCGGAGAAGCAGAAAGAAAACAGGCTTTATCGGAGACCTTTTGGGTGTTTTCAGGAGGTTTCTCTCAGTTTGCCAGTCAACAGAACCAGTGCCACTTGCGAAACCAGTGACCATCTGAACCAGTGGTCATCTGAACCAGTGGCTCACTGAACCAGTGGTCAACTGAACCAGTAGTCAAGTGAACCAGTGGTCATTTGAACCAGTGGTCATTTGAACCAGTAACCATCTGAACCAGTGTAAACTGAACCAGTACTACTTGAACCAGTACTATTTCAACCAGTGACCATCTGAACCAGTGGTCATCTGAACCAGTGCTACTTGAACCAGTGCAAACTGAACCAGTACTACTACTTGAACCAGTACTAATTCAACCAGTGACCATCTGAACCAGTGGTCATCTGAACCAGTGCAACTTGAACCAGTGCAAACTGAACCAGTAGTACTTGAACCAGTACTATTTCAGCCAGTGACCGTGTAATACAATTTAACCCTTTTTCGAAGGCCGATGGTACTGTACTCCGTTGTGTAACCCTTTCATTACAGGTGTAACTCGTTTATGTTAGCATCCTCCCTGCACCAGCTTAAACCACGCATACTGAATTAAAACAACAAATTATCCTAGGCTTTGCATTGAATTAAAACAAGAAATAAGCCTAGGCTTTGTACTGAATTAAATCAATAAATAACCCTAGGCTTTGTACTGAATTAAAGCAAAAAAATAATCCTAGGCTTTGTATTGAATTAAAACAAGAAATAAGCCTAGGCTTTGTACTGAATTAAAACAAGAAATAACCCTAGGTTTGTACTTAATTAAAGCAGGAAATAATCCTAGGATTTGTACTGAATTTGTACTATTTCAGCCAGTGACCGTGTAATACAATTTAACCCTTTTTCGAAGGCCGATGGTACTGTGCTCCGTTGTGTAACCCTTTCATTACAGGTGTAACTCGTTTATGTTAGCATCCTCCCTGCACCAGCTTAAACCACGCGCTTATGCAAAGCCATTTTTATTTTGAGCTGGTCCCAGTCCTGCGACACGTGGAGTCGGGATGCTGTCGCGGACCTTTTTTTTTAGTTTTATATTATATTTTATTTATTTATTTATTTTTTTTACTTTTTCTTTTAGTTTTTTTCTTTTCCTAGCTTATAACAGTTTTATATTTCCTTTTCTTGTTTTATTTATATTTATTTATTACTTTTTGTGAAATATTTTTCACTTTGTGTTTGTAAATGAAGTGTGACCATTTTAATGTAGGTTTCCGAAGGAAATAAAAATACAGTTGAGTCACAACAAATTCTGCTGAACTCGCACATATTTTATGGAATAAAAAATACTCTGAATTGTAAGTAAACTAATTATATTCAGATCTTGAAGAAAAATAAAGTTGAAGAAATATAAATAAAATGCAGTACCAGCTTAAACCACGCATACTGAATTAAAACAACAAATTATCCTAGGCTTTGCATTGAATTAAAACAAGAAATAACCCTAGGCTTTGTACTGAATTAAAGCAAAAAATAACCCTAGGCTTTGTACTGAATTAAAGCAAAAAATAATCCTAGGCTTTGTATTGAATTAAAACAAGAAATAAGCCTAGGCGAAAAAGGGTTAAATTGTATTACACGGTCACTGGCTGAAATAGTACTGGTTCAAGTACTACTGGTTCAGTTTGCACTGGTTCAAGTTGCACTGGTTCAGATGACCACTGGTTCAGATGGTCACTGGTTGAATTAGTACTGGTTCAAGTACTACTGGTTCAGTTTGCACTGGTTCAAGTTGCACTGGTTCAGATGACCACTGGTTCAGATGGTCACTGGTTGAATTAGTACTGGTTCAAGTAGTAGTACTGGTTCAGTTTGCACTGGTTCAAGTAGCACTGGTTCAGATGACCACTGGTTGAGATGGTCACTGGTTGAAATAGTACTGGTTCAAGTAGTACTGGTTCAGTTTACACTGGTTCAGATGGTTACTGGTTCAAATGACCACTGGTTCAAATGACCACTGGTTCACTTGACAACTGGTTCAGTTGACCACTGGTTCAGTTGACCACTGGTTCAGTTGACCACTGGTTCAGTTGGCACTGGTGCATGTGGTACTGGTGCAAGTGGCACTGGTGACGAAGAGCCTTAGGCCGGTGTCACACTGGGCGGTTTCGCCGCGCGGCAAAACCGCTGGGTGGGGAAAAGCGGCGGCGCCGCCTAACCAGTACCATGTCACACTTCGGTGGTTTCGCCGCGCGGCAGCGCTAACCTCAAGGTTGTTTATTTCCATGAGGCAGGATTACTTAAAGAGCCCACATGTTTGAGAAATTGGGTTCACCCGTTTCACGCTGAGAGGAAAAGTAGTGAAATTTTGAGAAGTTTTATCAGAATATGTGGTGTTAGTGAGCTCTGATCTCAGTCCAAGGGCACAATGGATTCAAGCTAGAAATCGAGCAAACAGAGTGCGGGGTTTTATCTCTAGGAGCGTAAGCAAGCGCCGAAGTCTTCCTCAAACTATATTTAGCATTAGTTAGACCACATCTTGACTATGCGGTTCAGTTCTGATCACCTTACTATACAATGGATATAAAAATGTTAGAATCGGTGTAGAGAAGGATGACTAATATGATTCAAGGGTTACGAAACTTGCCATACGAGGAAAGACTCACACAGTTAAACTTGCATTCTCAAGAAAGGCGAAGGGTGCGTGGAGACATGATCAAGGTTTATAAATGGATGAAGGGCTGTAATAAAGGGGATATTAAAAAGGTTCTGTTGGTAAGAGAACCGGGTAGGATACGTAGTAATGGGTTTAAACTGGATAAATTCAGATGCAACAAGGAATTAGGCAAAAATGGTTTACTAACAGAGTGGTGGATGAGTAGAACAGGCTGACGAGTCATGTGGTGAGTGCCAGTACAATTGTCGCATTAAAAAATAGATTAGAGTGTAGCGGTAGCCTAGACCGCTACGTGAAAGCCAAGCATTGCTGCTTGTGTGCTTTCGGCCGCCGAACGAAGCTGTTAACTTCGCCGTTGTAAGTCCGCTAGAGCAAGCCTTTGTTGGTTGATAAAAACTACCATTAACCGGTGGTGACTCCATTGACGAAGAAGTTTTTTTTTTTTTTTTTTTTTACAGCAAAGGAGACAGCTCAAGGGCAAAAAAAGTAAACATTAATAAAAAAAAAGCCTGCTACTGCTCCTAAAAAGAATCCAAAGAGGTGGCCGAAAGATAAGTCAGTTTCGGGAGGAGAGGTGTCCTGATACCCTCCTCTTGAAAGAGTTCAAGTCGTAGGCAGGAGGAAATACAGATGAAGGAAGATTGTTCCAGAGTTTACCAGCGTGAGGGATGAAAGAGTGAAGATGCTGGTTAACTCTTGCATAAGGGGTTTGGACAGTATAGGGATGAGCATGAGTAGAAAGTCGAGTGCAGCGGGGCCGCGGGAGGGGGGGAGGCATGCAGTTAGCAAGTTCAGAAGAGCAGTCAGCGTGGAAATATCGATAGAAGATAGAAAGAGAGGCAACATTGCGGCGGAATTTAAGAGGTAGAAGACTATCAGTATGAGGAGGAGAGCTGATGAGACGAAGAGCCTTTGCCTCCACTCTGTCCAGAAGAGCTGTGTGAGTGGAGCCCCCCCACACATGAGATGCATACTCCATACGAGGGCGGACAAGGCCCCTGTATATGGACAGCAACTGTGCAGGGAGAAGAACTGGCGGAGACGGTACAGAACGCCCAGCCTCGAGGAAGCTGATTTAGTAAGAGATGAGATATGAAGTTTCCAGTTGAGATTTTGAGTTAAGGATAGACAGAGGATGTTTAGTGTTGAGGAAGGTGATAGCTGGGTGTTGTCATAGAATAGGGGATAGTTTTTTGGAAGATTGTGTCGAGTGGATAGGTGGAGAAACTGTGTTTTTGAGGCGTTGAAGGACACCAGGTTCTTCTTGCCCCAATCGGAAATAATAGTAAGGTCTGAGGCTTAGCGTTCTGCAGCCTCCAGCCTTGAGTCGTTAAGTTCCTGAAGGGTGGGTCTTCTATTAAAAGAAGTTGAATAATGCAGAGTGGAATCATCGGCGTAGGAATGGATAGGACAGTTCGTTTTGGAAAGAAGATCATCAATGAACAACAGAAAAAGAGTGGGAGATAGGACAGAACCCTGTGGGACACCACTGTTAATAGATTTAGGGGACGAACAGTGACCGTCTACCACGGCAGAAATAGAACGGTCAGAAAGGAAACTGGAGATAAAGGTACAGAGAAGGATAGAAACCGTAGGAGGGTAGTTTAGAAAGCAAAGATTTGTGCCTGTCCCTATCAAAAGCTTTTGATATGTCCAGCGCAATAGCAAAAGTTTCACCGAAACGGCTAAGAGAGGATGACCAAGAGTCAGTTAAGAAGGCTAGGAGATCACCAGTAGAACGCCCCTTGCGGAACCCATACTGGCGATCAGATAGAAGGTCAGAAGTGGAAAGGTGCTTTTGAATCTTCCGGTTAAGGATTGATTCAAAAGCTTTAGATAGACAAGAAAGTAAAGCAATAGGACGGTAGTTTGAGGGATTGGAGCGGTCACCCTTCTTAGGTACAGGCTGTGTGAAGGCATACTTCCAGCAAGAAGGAAAGGTAGATGTTGACAGGCAGAGGCGAAAGAGTTTGACCAGGCAGGGTGACAGCACGGAGGCACAGTTTTTAAGGACAATAGGAGGCACTCCATCAGGTCCATAAGCCTTCTGAGGATTGAGGCCAGAGAGGGCATAGAAAACATCATTTTGAAGAATCTTTATAACAGGCATAAAGGAGTCAGAGGAGGATGAGTAGGAGGAATATGCCCAGAATCGTCCAGAGTGGAGTTTTTAGAAAAAGTTTGAGAGAAGAGTTCAGCTTTAGAGATAGATGAGACGGCAGTGTTGCCGTCAGGACTGAGGAGTGGAGGGAAAGATGAAGAAGTGAAGTTGGAGGAGATGTTTTTGGCTAGATGCCAGAAGTCACGGGAAGAGTTAGAGAAAGCAAGGTTTTGACATTTTCTATTAATGAAAGAATTTTTGGTTAGTCGGAGAATAGATTTGGCACGATTTCGGGCAGAAATGTAAAGTTCATAATTAGCATTAGTAGGTACATAAATGTTTTTCCAGATTGTGAATATTGTTTACAAAAGTTCATATGCAAAACTCTTTACAATGTTGATGGTTTGGAGAAGCTGTGCATGTAAGCGGCTTTACTATAATATTATTGCTGATAACGTAAAGGTGTTATGATGTAGTGACCACAATGTGATAAATGTGAAGAACGATATGTCAGTGCGTTGTGAGAGTGAAAGAAGAGAAGAGGACTAGGTGAGTTACAGGGCAGACTGAAGAAATGAAGGTGGACGAAACGAGAAAGAAAATGGTGTGTGTTATGGGTCACTACAAGAGAAATTCATAGACAGTGATATTAGGTGGGGTTAGATTCACGGGAGCTTAGGTTCAAAGGAGCTGCCTTGTACAGGCCTACCGGCCTCTTGCACACTCCTACGTTCGTATGTTCTTATGTTGTTAATTACCGAATGACCAAGGCTTCATTTGATAAATTACTGCAAGTTCTAAGGCCTCACATCTCCAAACAAAACACACAGTTCAGGAGGGCAATATCTGCCGAGGAAAGATTGACAATTACACTAATTGAATAAACAAATCAACGTCAAACATGGTGGTCGACCGCGCAGCGGAACCGCCCAGTAAGACCACGTGCATTGAACTGTGTGTGTTGTGTTTTCAATCGCGGCGAAAAGCGGCAGCGCGGCAGGGTGGTTCTGCCGCAGCATGCAGCGGTGGTAGGCGGCTGCCACGCGGCACCGCGCGGCAAAACCACCCAGTGTGACACCTCCAATTGGTTTGTGTGTGTTATCGCAAACGCGGCGAAACCACTCGGCGAAACCGCGTGACAAAACCGCCTAGTGTGACACCGGCCTTAGACTCCACTCTGTCCAACAGAGCTGAGTGAGTGGAGCCCCCCCACACTTGAGATGCATATTCCATACGAGGGCGGTCAAGGCCCCTGTATATGGACAGCAACTGTGCGGGGGAGAAGAACTGGCGGAGACGAAACAGAACGCCCAACCTCGAGGAAGCTCATTTAGTGAGAGAGGAAATGTGAAGTTTCCAGTTAAGATTTTGAGTTGAGGATAGACCGAGGATGTTCAGTGTTTAACCCGTTATGCTTCGGCTATGGGAAAGCCGAGAAGTGGCCGAGAAACGTCGACATTACACTCAGTGATGTGATTCAGCCGGCTCGCACCGGTTCGCAAGAACCTGTTCTTGGAATTTCTTTAATCCCGAGAACCGGTTGTTACTGTTAACTTAAATCAGGGGTTCTCAATTTTTTCCCCATGAACACCTTTTACTTATAATTTATTTTGGTAAACCCCTAATATAGAGAACCTGTTCTTAAAACATTTGAATCCCACCACTGATTACACTGCATTTTGAGACTAAGAAAAGAGCATGAAACGTATATCGGCTGGAGTAGGTAGGAAGACACCTACCGAACGGGCGCAAGCCACTCCCGGTGAGGTATATATGGAAGGTGAGAAGGGAGCTGAAGCCCTCCAAAGACCCTTCCCATGTCCTCACTAACCGTTTCCCTATTGTCTCACCAACACCGGAGAATAGTTCAGCATGCTCTCTAAAGACAGATCCTCGCTTTATCCACACCACACTACATTCACACAACATATACACCTTTTCCCAAAATTAAAATTTCAAAATGGCGCACCTACATCAAGCCTCGGAGTCCCCGCCTGGGGGGGGGACCACAAATTCCCCCAGGGAGGACTCCCCTTCTGGCTGCCGACCCGAGAGGTGTCTTGATAACTCCTCGAACCTCTTTCTTCTCAATTTCTGCAACATTCGCGGTCTTCGCTCTAATTTTCATTCTGTGGAACATCATCTCTCCTCCTCTAAACCTCAACTTCTCTTCCTTACCGAAACACAGGTTTCTGAGGCTACTGACAGCAATCTCTACTCTGTTCCCTCCTACTATCTCTATCCTAAATTTCAATCCAAAGCTGGATGTTGCGCCTACGTGCGCAACGACATCACTTGCTCTCGTGCCCACAACCTTGACTCTTCTGAATTTTCTACCATCTGGCTAAGACTTCATTGTCATTCTATTACTAAATACATCTGTGCTGTTTATCTCTCACCTAACTCTACCAACTATGTAAAATTCTTTGACTATTTGAATTCTAAAGTGGAGCACATCTTGACCCACTCTCTCTTCGCTGAAATCTCCATCCTAGGAGATTTCAATGTTCACCACCAGCTTTGGCTTTCATCCTCCCTCACTGACCATCCTGGTGAACAAGCCTACAACTTTGCTATCCTCAACGACTTAGAGCAGTTGGTCCAGCACTCTACACATATTCCCGACCGTCTTGGAGACCGGCCCAACATTCTAGACCTCTTCCTTACCTCAAACCCTTCTGCTTATTCTGTCAAACTGTTCTCTCCGTTGGGCTCCTCCGATCACAATCTTATTTCTGCATCCTGTCCTATCGCTCCTGTACACCCTCTGGACCCACCGAAGAGGCGATGCTTCTGGATTTTGCTTCAGCTCGGTGGGACGACCTGAGGATGTACTTTTCCGATTTCCCGTGGAATGATTATTGCTTCCAGGATAGAGACCCCTCTGTGTGTGCTCAGCGCATCACAGAGGTGATTGTCTCTGGAATGGAGGCATACATTCCTCGTTCTTTATCTACTCACGCTAAAAAGACTTGGTTTAATCACACTTGTTCTCGTGCTGTCAATGATATAGAGGTAGCTCACAAAAGGTACCAGAGCCTTCAAACTAATGCTAAATATGAACTTTACATTTCTGCCCGAAATCGTGCCAAATCTATTCTCCGACTATCCAAAAATTCTTTCATTAATAGAAAATGCCAAAACCTTGCTTTCTCTAACTCTTCCCGTGACTTCTGACATCTAGCCAAAAACATCTCTTCCAACTTCACTTCTTCATCTTTCCCTCCACTCCTCAGTCCTGACGGCAACACTGCCGTCTCATCTATCTCTAAGGCTGAACTCTTCTCTCAAACTTTTTCTAAAAACTCCACCCTGGACGATTCTGGGCATATTCCTCCTACTCATCCCCCCTCTGACTCCCTTATGCCTGTTATAAAGATTCTTCAAAATGATGTTTTCTATGCCCTCTCTGGCCTCAATCCTCAGAAGGCTTATGGACCTGATGGAGTGCCTCCTATTGTCCTTAAAAACTGTGCCTCCGTGCTGTCACCCTGCCTGGTCAAACTCTTTCGCCTCTGCCTGTCAACATCTACCTTTCCTTCTTGCTGGAAGTATGCCTTCATACAGCCTGTGCCTAAGAAGGGTGACCGCTCCAATCCCTCAAATTACCGTCCTATAGCTTTACTTTCTTGTCTATCTAAAGCTTTTGAATCAATCCTTAACCGGAAGATTCAAAAGCACCTTTCCACTTCTGACCTTCTATCTGATCGCCAGTATGGGTTCCGCAAGGGGCGTTCTACTGGTGATCTCCTAGCCTTCTTAACTGACTCTTGGTCATCCTCTCTTAGCCGTTTCGGTGAAACCTTTGTTATTGCGCTGGACATATCAAAAGCTTTTGATAGGGTCTGGCACAAATCTTTGCTTTCCAAACTACCCTCCTACGGTTTCTATCCTTCTCTCTGTACCTTTATCTCCAGTTTCCTTTCTGACCGTTCTATTTCTGCCATGGTAGACGGTCACTGTTCTTCCCCTAAATCTATTAACAGTGGTGTCCCACAGGGTTCTGTCCTATCTCCCACTCTTTTTCTGTTGTTCATTGATGATCTTCTTTCCAAAACGAACTGTCCTATCCATTCCTACGCCGATGATTCCACTCTGCATTACTCAACTTCTTTTAATAGAAGACCCACCCTTCAGGAACTTAACGACTCAAAGCTGGAGGCTGCAGAACGCTTAGCCTCAGACCTTACTGTTATTTCCGATTGGGGCAAGAAGAACCTGGTGTCCTTCAACGCCTCAAAAACACAGTTTCTCCACCTATCCACTCGACACAATCTTCCAAACAACTATCCCCTATTCTTTGACAACACCCAGTTATCACCTTCCTCAACACTAAACATCCTCGGTCTATCCTTAACTCAAAATCTCAACTGGAAACTTCATATCTCATCTCTTACTAAATCAGCTTCCTCGAGGCTGGGCGTTCTGTACTGTCTCCGCCAGTTCTTCTCCCCTGCACAGTTGCTGTCCATATACAGGGGCCTTGTCCGCCCTCGTATGGAGTATGCATCTCATGTGTGGGGGGGTTCCACTCACACAGCTCTTCTGGACAGAGTGGAGGCTAAGGCTCTTCGTCTCATCAGCTCTCCTCCTCATACTGATAGTCTTCTACCTCTTAAATTCCGCCGCAATGTTGTCTCTCTTTCTATCTTCTATCGATATTTCCACGCTGACTGCTCTTCTGTACTTGCTAACTGCATGCCTCCCCCCCTCCCGCGGCCCCGCTGCACTCGACTTTCCACTCATGCTCATCCCTATACTGTCCAAACCCCTTATGCAAGAGTTAACCAGCATCTTCACTCTTTCATCCCTCACGCTGGTAAACTCTGGAACAATCTTCCTTCATCTGTATTTCCTCCTGCCTACGACTTGAACTCTTTCAAGAGGAGGGTATCAGGACATCTCTCCTCCCGTATTTGATCTTACTTTCGGCCACCTCTTTTGTTTCTTTTTTAGGAGCAGCGAGTAGCGGGCTTTTTTTTTATTATTGTTTCCTTTTTTTGTGTGCCCTTGAGCTGCCTCCTTTGTTGTAAAAAAAAAAAAAAATCAGAGTACTCTCCTCTCATAACCATAAAGCCGTTAAAAATATTTACTTTTACTCAAATTTTGAGTCAAAATAAACAGTCTCGTGACGCGTGGCATCTAGACGACATTCGCTTGTTGTCTAATTTAGAGAATTTGACAAGTGATTACTGTATGGATAGCTAATTCAGTCTGCCATGACCTTACAGCACCACCTATGACAAATAAGCCCACCTCAAAGTCCCTAACCCAACACAATGACCCAGGGCATGCATGGTGGGTTGCTCTATGCCGCCACCGCCTACAATTAGCTCGAATTAGGGGTTTTGAGCAGAGCCCCAAACGGCGTCCGCCGTTTCAGCGGACCGACTCGCCGGAGCCCCAAACGGGATCCGCCGAAGCTGCCGGGTTAAGAAGGTGACAGCTGAGTGTTGTTGAAGAATAGAGGATAGGTGTTTGGAAGATTGTGTAGACTTGAAAGGTGGAGAAATTGGGTTTTTGAGGCACTGAAGGACACATGGTTCCTTTTACCCCTATCAGAAATGATAGCAAGGTCTGGCTGGAGTAGGTAGGAAAACACCTACCGAAACGGGCACAGGCCACTCCTGGTGAGGTATATATGGAAAATGAAGGGGGTGCTGAAACCTTCCAAAGACCCTTCCCATGTCTTCACTAACCGTTCCTTTATTGTCTCATCAACACCAGAAAGTAGTTCAGCATGCTCTCTAAAGAAGGATCCTCTCTCTATTCATACCACACTACATTCACACGACAGACACACTTTTTCCCAAAATTCAAAATTCAAAACGGCGCACAATAACACTGCCTCGGAGTCCCCGCCTGGAGGGAGGACCACAAATTCCCCCAGGAAGGACTCCCCTTCTGGCTGCCGACTTGAGAGGTGTCTTGATAACTCGTCGAACCTCTTTCTTATTAATTTCTGCAACATTCGGGGTCTTCGTTCTAATTTTCATTCTGTGGAATACCATCTCTCCTCCTCTAAACCTCACCTTTTCTTCCTCACAGAAACATAGGTTTCTGAGACTACTGACAGCAATCTCTACTCTGTTCCCTCCTACTATCTCTATCCTAAATTTCAATCCAAAGCTGGATGTTGCGCCTACGTGCGCAACGACATCACTTGCTCTCGTGCCCACGACCTTGACTCTTCAGAATTTTCCACCATCTGGCTAAGACTTCATTGTCATTCTATTACTAAATACATCTGTGCTGTTTATCTCTCACCTAACTCTACTATGTAAAATTCTTTGACTACTTGAACTCTAAAGTGGAGCACATCTTGACCCACTCTCCCTTCGCTGAAATCTCCATCCTAGGAGATTTCAATGTTCACCACCAGCTTTGGCTTTCATCCTCTTTCACTGACCAGCCTGGTGAACAAGCCTACAACTTTGCTCTCCTTAACGGTCTAGAGCAGTTGGTTCAGCACCCTACACGTATTCCCGACCGTCTTGGAGACCGGCCCAACATACTAGACCTGTTCCTTACCTCAAACCCTTCTGCTTTGTCAAACTGTTCTCTCCGTTAGTCTCCTCCGATCACAACCTTATTTCTGTATCCTGTCCTATCGCTCCTGTACACCCTGCGGACCCACCGAAGAGGCGATGCTTCTGGCATTTTGTTTCAGCTCGGTGGGACGACCTGAGGATGTACTTTTCCTATTTCCCGTGGAATGATTACTGCTCCCAGGAGCGAGACCCCTCTTGTGTTGGCCCAGCGCATCACAGAGGTGATTGTCTTTGAAATAAAGGTATTCATTCCACGTACTTTCTCTACTCCTCATGCTAAAAAGCCTTGGTTTAATCACGCTTGTTCTCGTGATGTCAAAGATAGAGAGGCAGCTCACAAAAGGTACCAGAGCCTTGGAACTCCCGCTAGCCATGATCTTTACATTTCCGCCCGGAATCGTGTGAAATCTATTCTTCGACTTACCAAAACATCTTTCATTAAAAGAAAATGTCAAAACCTTGCTTTTTCTAATTCTTCCCGGGATTTCTGGCATCTAGCCAAAAACATCTCTTCCAATTTCACTTCTTCCTCTTTCCCTCCTCTCCTTAACCCTGACGGCAGCACCACCGTCTCATCTATCTCTAAGGCTGTACTCTTTTCTCAAACATTCTGGGCATATTCCTCCTACTCACCCCCTCTC
>NW_026110425.1:0-32500 GCF_024679095.1 Eriocheir sinensis
AAAACAGAGCGACAATAGATACAACATACTTAAGGACTAAATAAAGGACTAAGCAAGGCGGACAGCCCGCCACCTTTTAACCTCTCACTTTACTTCAACATCACTTCAAAAACTTTACTATACCTATACTCTTATTTCACCACACCCTAATCTATCCTACATCTTTAGATTAGATTAGACACAGTGGAACGCCAGCACTCCTCGGGCGAGCAGCTGGGGGGTCCTTCTGCTGCGGCGTGGTTGACCCGCCTGGTTATCCTCGCTTAGGGCCCCACCGCGGCAGTCAAGTCGACCGGTCGGCTGCTCGCCCGTGCAACGCTACGGGTGTCTACTGGGCGCCTGCCCAGAGAGCCCGTGCCTCCGTCGCTGCTCGCCGGCTGTTACCCGTGGCTGTGGCGGCGGCGGAGGCGTCCCGCAACGAGCTTGCATTGCTCGCCCACCACAACGGGCTGCTCCTGAGCGCCTGCTCGGAGGGCCTGTTACTCCGTCGCTGCTCGCCAGCTTCTACCCGTGGCTGTAGCGGCGGCGGAGGGGTCCCCACACCCGCCGCACGCCAGCGGCGGGTTCCCCTCTGCGACGGGCCGTCCACGGACAAAGGCCCGTTCCCCCTTTTTAGGGGGTAAATCCTAAGAAGAAGAAGAAGAAGAAGCTGGCAGACTCTCGACTCGCCAGCCAGCAGCCGCCGCGGAAGGACCTCCTCCTCTCTTCTCCTTCTCTCTCCAGCTCCAGCTCCAGCCCAAGACTTCGCTCTGCCTGCCAGCAGCGCTTGACTCCACGTTGGACTCTGCCTTGCACACCACACCGCAAGCTGACTTTGAATTTGACTTCATCTTAGGGAGACTTCCCTATTACGGAGTTCTTTTCACCCTCCACATCTGTCTCGATTTGCCCCTTCAAGCGGCAAGTAGCGTTCCCCCACGGGTCCCGATTCTTGGAATCTACCCCCTAGACCTGCGGAACGTTTACTTGTCGTCTTGTTGAAGGCAAGGGTTCAGACAGGCTTTCCCTACCACTTTAACTCCTTCCTTTTCTTCCGTCCTTGGGTGAGGGACCTGGGGGACCTAAGAAGCCCCCAGGAGTCCTGAAGCAGGGACAGCCTGCGATGCCCTGTTGCAGCCCGTGAGCGTGCGGGTCCAGCATCAGGTGCGGGTTCAGGTTTAGGCAACACCTTAGCTACCTGTCAGTCTCCATAAACTGACATCTTTAGGACTTTGACCCGGACAAGGACTGACGTCCCGACTCCACACCGGTAAGAGGTGTGGGGGGCGTCGCTAGGAGCTCCTTGGGCCACAGGTAGGGTTTCACGGGAGGGTTGTTCTTGCGTCGCACCAGGGGCAGGCTGTCGAGCCGTTGAGGCCGGCCTGACTTCTCGGTGCTGGGTGGGCACCTTCACTCCACACCACATGGCCCGGGACAATGCTGGGGGTACCGCCCCTAACAGGAAAATTCCGTTCACCTAGAATCCGTTCCCTAGACTCCAGAGAATCCAAAGTTCTCTTAGCGCCGAGCCCAGAAAGAGAACCTTCGACGACAGCGAGTTTGACCCCTTGGCACCCCCCAGCAAAAGACCAGATGAAGATTTGAGTGACGCGATCGAAGTCGACCCCATAGACACGGAAACCCAGCGAGACGAAGAATGGACCGAATACAAGGACCCGGGGAAGGAAAAGAAAGACCGATGGAAGGAGAGGAAAGCAGACGCCGCCACTGCCCCCCCTCCGAGACCTACCCCCCCCCGTACCAGCACCCCGCCCACTCAGCCGGCCCAGCCTCCGACACCACCTGCACCTGCACCTGCACCGATCGACCATCGGCCAAGCCACTCGACCCCCGCGCAGCCCTCACCCTACATCAAACTATCACCCACCCCAGGCTTCTCCAGTACCTTCCGACTCCTGCAGGACATCCAAGCGGAGCACCCCACCCTTCGCTGCAGCAAAGTGAGGCAGAGTCCGAGAGGGGATTTTTACCTACACCCGGAAGACACAGCCACTCTGAACTCCCTAGCTGCCATCACACAGGTGAAGGGCATCCCTGTGTCCTTCAAAAGTACTCCCCACATGATACACGAAGGGATAGTCCTCAAATACTACCTGAACGACCTGTCCTTCCTCCTCAATCACCCCGACGTGGTTACTGCAGAACGCTGCACTCGCAACGACAGACAGAGAACCTCCCAGGTCCTCATCGAGGTCGACGGCCCCCTACCAAGCAGCCTCCACTTGGGCCTAGTGGGCCTGTACTTCCTGCGCCCATACACGCCAGAGCCAACGAGATGCTACAGATGCCACTCATTTGGCCACACACAGGGAAAATGCTTCAAGAACCAAGTGTGCGGAATATGCAGTGCCCTTCATCCCACGGACGAGTGCCTCCAGAAGTTCAAGAGGAAAGAAGCTATTTCTTCGAAATGTCCCAACTGCCAGGGCACCCACCATGCATGGAACAAGAGGTGCCCGGAGCGCCGCCGTCTAGTCCAAAAGGGCATCCAGCACCAAGCCGCCTGGGTGGAAAAGCACTCCGATGCCCCTCCAGGTACCTTCGCCTGGGGGAAACAGCGAAAACAGCCTCCTCAGCAAACACCCCCGAGTAAGGAGGACTTCCCTGCACTACAAGGCCCCTCAACCACCCACCCCCTGCTCGCCCCTCCGCCCCCACAACCCAAGCCTCAGAGGCAACAGCGCCACCGTCCCGGGAACACCACCCCGCCAGCCACCCAGCCCCAGATCCCTACGCCTCCACTGCCAGAAGGGACCCTCACCATCACGGAGTCAGCACTGAAAGGCCTTCTCAAGGGCCTGGTCGTGACGATCGTCCAGCTCCTCGAGCGAGACGTACCGGAGACAACGCTGGACCCCATCATCGATACGCTCGTAACAAAGTCGTTCCAGCAACCCCCAACACCGGCCGACCCCAACACGTCCCTCACCCGGGAAATGGCCCCTCCCACCCCTCGACCCGAACCAGCTACAACGAACGATCCGACCACACCGGCCGTAGCCCCCACCCCAACCGTGACAACTCCCCCACAGGCCACCACAACCGACGAACCCCAGGTGTCAACACGCCCATCACCCCCCCACCAGAAGCCATCAGACTCGTCCAATGGAACATGCAAGGCGCCTGAGGAAAATCCACCTCCTTCAAGAGGCAGCTCGAGGGAAGGCGTCGACGTCTTCCTCCTCCAAGAAACCCTCACCCAGCCACAAAATCTGTCCAACTCAGAGGGTACACAGCGTACAATAACCCGCGAGTCAGAGGAGGATCCCGCGGCTCCTGCGTCCTCGTCAGACACGCCATCCCCTCCCAGCGAATCGAGGACCCAGCCCAATGCGGAGAACGGGTCGATGTAATGGCAGTCCAAATCCTCCTCCGCGACACACCTCTCGACCTCTATTCCATCTACAATCCACCACAATCACACCTCTACCTGGGTGAATTACTCACTTCAGCGGAATTACAGCCCACCCTCATAGCGGGTGACTTCAACTGCCACCAACCCATACTCGGCTCAACCTCACCTACTAACCCTGCAGGGCGACATCTTGGCACCATTCTCCCGCTCCACCCAGGAGTCACCCTCCTCAACGACCCCGAACCCACACACACCCACGGCGGAATCCTTGATCTCATGTTCATCTCCACTCCCCTAACGCCAAATGCTAACTTCACCGTGCACCCCACGCTCGCCAGTGACCACTTTGCCACCACCTGCACCCTCCATCTTCCACCCATACCGCCAGCCCCACCTCTACCCGCACGCTGGAATGTAAAGAAAGCTGATTGGACCATATTCCGTGAGGCACTACAAACCACCGCACACCATGACACTCCTGACCTCGACCTCCACGCAGCGCATGTCACCGCGGCTTTCCGGGCAGCAGCTGACGCTTCAATGCCCGCGATTACTGGTTCTGGGACGACCGGGTGGCGGAAGCAAATCAAACCATCAACAGGGCCAGAAAAATCGACAGAAGACACCCTACACTACCCAACAAAAACATCCTCATCGATGTTATCACCCACACCCGTACTGTGAAGCTCGAGGTAAGAGAACAAAAGTGTACGGAATGGTGCAGATCCATTGACGCCCACACTTCCCTCAAAAAGATCTGGGAAAATATCCGCCGTGTCAAGGGAAGTCCCTATCCCAGACCCCGTCACACCCGACCCCTGCGGCAGAGGCCGATGGAATTGCGGCATCCTTTGCACAACGAACCTCCCTCGGGCGACCCGCCGAAAACTCGAGGCCGAAAGAGATAGGCGAACAACGGCCATCAATACTGCAACAGCCAGAAATGCCACCACTGACACACCACTGAGCGCGCACGAAGTCCAAAATGCGCTTCGGACGGGTGCCGACACATCCCCCGGCTCCGACGGCATCACGCACACCATGATACGCCAAGCTGGCCTGTCAGGGCACGCTGCCCTCCTGTCTCTCTTCAGCGCTTCACTGGACGTAGAGCGACTCCCCCACTCATGGAAGGAGGCGGACATTATCCCAATCCCCAAGCCTAAGGACCCGGGCAGCTTCCGGCCAATCTCCCTACTCAGCTGCATAGGAAAAACTATGGAGCGGATCATCCTCTCCCGCCTCTAGTGGGTCATAGGCCCTCTACACCCGGCAATATCCGCTTACACAAAGGGATCAGGCACCGCCCAATGCCTCATCACCCTCCTCACTCAGGCCAGCTCCCACAAAACATCGGCGGTCTTCATAGACCTGGAGAAAGCCTTCGAGCTAGCGGACAAACAGGTCATACTGGCTCTCCTCGCAGGCAAAGGGGTTGGGGGGAAACTCCTCCAATGGACACAAGACTTCCTCACGGAAAGAAAAGGGAGGGTCCTTTTCCAAGGACATCGCTCGCCTTACCATCAGCACGAGCGATGCACCCCTCAGGGCAGCGTGCTCAGCCCCTTCCTTTTTAACATCCTAGTTGAAGCACTCACCACCACTGAACTATCCAGAGGATCCAAGCTACTCCTCTACGCTGACGAAATCAACCTCCTAAACAGCAACAGGCGCAGCTTGGGGGCGGACCTAGAAAAACTATACAGGAAATGCCAAGAGCTTGGCCTCAAGGTAAACCTAAACAAAACAAAAGCAATGGCCTTCGGTGCTGCGCCACCTGACTACCCCCTCATCATTGAAGGCACGACCATTGAGTGGGCCAACTCTTATCAATATCTCGGAGTCTGGATAGATTCCAGACTGACCTTTGCCCCTCAGGTCCAGTACCTAAGAGAGAGACTGGACACCAGACTAGCCGTCCTCTGCAGCATTGGCGGCCTGAAAGGAGGGGCCAGCCCAAAGGTCAGAAAACTATTCTTCACACATGGAGTACGATCTCTTGGACCACTGCGCACCATGCCTCGCAGCCCTTCCAGAGAAGCTGATGGCGAGGCTTGAAGCGAAGCAGAACACAGCCCTCCGTGCTATTCTGGGCGCCCCCCCTTGGACAAAGACGGTGACCCTGCGAGCGGAGCTCCGCACCCCAGCACTCAGACACAGGGTGACCCAATTCACCGCCTCGTCAATCGCAAAAATGGCACACTCAGAGAAAGAATACTCCGCCCCTCGAAGAGTCCTTGCTGCCGCAGCCATGGACCGACGCCTCCACCTCCGTCCCAGCTGGGTCCAGGCTGCCGGAGAAACACTCCTCACAATAGGGATACACGACCTTATCCGCACGAAGGGCAGAGACCTCCCGCACCAAGGACACCAGCGCCCTCCCGCGTGGGACCCTCCACTCCCCGCCATCACTGGCTCCTGGCTTCCACTCGCGAAGGCCATTCTAAACCCGTCTGTCCTCAGGCAGGAGGCCCTTCAACGCATCCGGCCCCTCTCCTCTGACCATGCCACAACAGTCTACACGGATGGTTCCGTCGACCCCGAGACAGGAAGGGCGGGAGCTGCGCACGTCATCGGTGAACACAGAACACAGACGAGGATAACGGATGGAGCCTCATCCCTCCAGGCAGAGCTTGTCGCCATCCTTGAGGCCCTTCAGCACTGCCAGCACATACACACCCCAAGCACCCTGATCCTCTCAGACTCGCCTGCGGCCCTCCAGACGCTCCGCAACCCCGAACCCCAAGACAACGTCAAACTGATCACGGAAATCTACAGCCTGGCAACCTCTATGCGTTCGAGGGGAGGAAAAATCACCTTACACTGGATCCTCAGCCATGTCGGGATCCAAGGAAATGAAAGGGCCGACGCTGTCGCCCGGGAGGCAGCCCTCAAGGCAAACACCGACAAAAAAGTGCATCCCAGCCTCTCTAGCACCACCCTCAAAATCAGGGCCGTCACAAACAACCTTTGGCGCGGTGATTTAGCAAACGAACTGGCCGCGGGGTCACCCTCCGCAACGTGGTATGCCCGAGCGACTGGACTCCGCCCACCCAACATACCGTCGAAAACTCCTCTGCTGGCACGGCTGAACCTTCACCGCCTCAGGCTAGGATTCCAGTCACCCCCAAACATGGTACGAGACAACCCTCCCGACCCTTGCCCGCACTGCAATTCGCCATCACCAACACCCCTGTTGCACTACCTGCTCGACTGCCAAGACACAAACATCCTAAGAGATGGCATAGCACCAGAGAGGGACCAACACTCCAGGCAAAATGCAGCTGCAGCTATAATAGCACGCACCCCGGACGTCGTACTCCTTCAGCTCTGCGAAGATACGCCACCCCCCAGATAAGACCTGAGCTCACGCCCGCACAGCTATGGGATGCATTCAACACTCCGTAAATGCGGACATGTTGACTCCACATGGCTCAGGGCGGCGAGCACAGCTCAGCGACCCACACCTCTGCAGGGCTCTAAACACAGCCCATCCAGTTACCGAAATGGTAAATATCAAAGAAGAAGAAGAAGAAAGACTCAACTGTTCTGTTCGTCCGTAGCCATGGACCGTACCAAGCACAGACTGCCAGGAAATCCACCGGTGGCAAGGCGCCCCGCAAGCAGCTGGCCACCAAGGCCGCTCGCAAGTCGGCCCCGGCCACCGGAGGAG
The DNA here is from genome assembly GCF_024679095.1 of Eriocheir sinensis. Taxonomy (NCBI): domain Eukaryota; kingdom Metazoa; phylum Arthropoda; class Malacostraca; order Decapoda; family Varunidae; genus Eriocheir; species Eriocheir sinensis. The sequence goes on from NW_026110425.1 coordinate 7,029, forward strand.
TCAAGAAGCCTCACCGCTACAGGCCCGGGACCGTGGCCCTCCGTGAGATCCGCCGCTACCAGAAGAGCACCGAGCTCCTCATCAGGAAGCTGCCCTTCCAGCGTCTGGTGCGCGAGATCGCCCAGGATTTCAAGATCGATCTCCGCTTCCAGTCCTCTGCCGTCATGGCTCTGCAGGAAGCCTCCGAGGCCTACCTCGTCGGGATCTTCGAGGACACCAACCTCTGAGCCATCCACGCCAAGCGTGTCACCATCATGCCAAAGGACATCCAGCTGGCCCGTCGCATTCGCGGCGAGCGTGCCTAGGCGGGCGTTGCCCGTCTGAATACTACAATCTGCTCACACTATATCTAGGCCCTTTTCAGGGCCAAAGTCACTTTCCGGGAGAGAGTTTAGACAGACACTGGGGCGGGCAGGGGGGGGGGGGGAGGAGAAGGATCACTGGCTTGTTGCCTTTCCCACATATCCTGCTGCTTCATAATCTTATATCAATTGATTGGGGGGCTTGCTTTGATTTATCTCTTAACTTATTTCAACTGGCGGGTGCATGAGTAGGGAATATGTGGGGACTACATGCAGGCAGGAAGACAGGAATTACCAGAACAAGTAAATAAATATAAACGGAGGGGCGGAATCCCTAACTGCTGATGACGGCTGCTATGTAGGCATATATCGCTCATCATGATCCCCTGCAGCTGACAACAAACGACCGAGAGAAGCATTGGCGATTTCAAGCCTTGGTCGCTGTTTGGCGAGCACTGGCGGGACTCGGTCCGCTTATTGATACCATGCATCCCTTGGTGTGTCAGCTCAGTGAGTGAGTGAGTGAGCGAGCGAGCGAGCGAGCGAGCGAGAGAGAGAGAGAGAGAGAGAGAGAGAGAGAGAGAGAGAGAGAGAGAGAGAGAGAGAGAGAGAGAGAGAGAGAGAGAGAGAGAGAGAGAGAGAGAGAGAGAGAGAGCGCGGGGGGGACTAACCGTCTTCGTTCTCTTTCGGGAAATAGTTTGTGGCTCCGATGGAGCCGGTTCTTTTCCAGTGCAAGCAAGTTGGTGGGTTGCTTTTTTGGAGGAGGTGTACTTGGTGACGGCCTTGGTGCCTTCGGACTCGGAGTGCTTGGCCAGCTCACCGGGCAGGAGGAGACGGACGGCCGTCTGGATCTCCCGACTGGAGGTGGTGGAGCGCTTGTTGTAATGGACGCGAGGCGGCATGCGCTCCCATTGGCAGGCTCGCCCGACCGTCCCCGCCCTCCGATCCTGCGCTGCACTATATTGGGCGAAAAAGTGGCCCGGCAAGGGAGGAAAGGTGAAGGGGAAGTCAAAGTCCCGCTCCGGCCGTGCCGGCCTGCAGTTCCCCGTGGGCAGGATCCACCGTCTCCTGGGGAAGGGCAACTATGCCGAGCGCGTGGGCGCCTGCACCCCCGTGTACCTGGCGGCCGTCATGGAGTACCTGGCCGCCGAGGTGCTCGAGCTGGCCGGCAACGCGGCCCGCGACAACAAGAAGACCCGCATCATCCCCCGCCACCTGCAGCTGGCGATCCGCAACGACGAGGAGCTGAACAAGCTCCTCTCCGGCGTCACCATTGCCCAGGGAGGTGTGCTGCCTAACATCCAGGCGGTGCTCATGCCCCAGAAGACCGAGAAGAAGTAATCGCCCTCGGCCTTTCAGGGACAACAACATTACCGTTTAATCCGGCTCCCCTTGGGAGCCACACCCTTTTCCAAAAAGAGAGTTCTGGACACCCCCGTAGGTACATACTGCCATTCCTAGGTCAATTCCTGCTGATATTACTAGGAAGAAGACCCTCAGTCATGAGAACAACAATTAATAACCCCCGAGTCTGGCAGGCTTCACACAGTTAGTTTGTTTGTTTGTTTGTTTGTTTGTTTGTTTTCTTCAAGGCAGGTAAGGGACTCCTCTGTTGACAACGACAACAACAACCCACAAAACATAACATAACAAATAAATAAAAACGCAAAACAGAGCCGGGAGGTAGGTGCTGCAGGTCGTTGAGACGATGATGGCCGTCGTGCAGATCAGATGCTTCGCTGCCCCCGCCGATATGAAGTAGGTAGGTAGTAGCTGGGTGGGCTCCGACCCGCCCGTCGTCATCACTGCTGTGGCCTGTGGAGTAGGTCCTGAATGAGTAAAATGAATCCGTCAGTCAGTCAGGCACTGACGTGATGTATGATCCCCTGCCTCACCCGAAAAAGCATGCATCGGTTTGTACCTTCACCTTCACCTTCACATGCACACACAGCCATCATCACGGTATAGTTTAACCCAACCTAAACATCCTGTCTCACACGCAGGTGCTAGGTGGCGAGGTAGACCCTGAGGAGAAGAATAAAACGTTTGGGAGGGTAAGCTAAACTAAGCGCAAAAGCACCAGGGCCAGCCAGCACAGACACTGCGATACAGGAGTCTCACCTCGCGCTAGCTAATAAGAATTAGAATTATAATTATAATTAGAATAACACACACACACACACACACACACACACACACACACACACACACACACAACAACAACAACAAAAAAAAAAAAGTTTAAGGAGACCCACGCAAATAGCTACGCCATAGGTTCCCCTAGCGGACGGGGAACCCCACTACTATGTGTTTCAGGCGCTATGAAACAGTTTTTCGAATATAACATTTTAACAAAGCATCGGACAAGGATGGTATTTTGGAAGACGATGATTAAGACCCTGACCTAATTGGCAAAAATAGGCTTAGGTGCCAAATGTGGATCATTACGGCACTTGTAGGAGTAACTTTAAGGTAAACTACACTAAATTATACAGGCACGGGTAGCGAGGCTAGGTGCCTCTCGTTCGTGACGTCCATGTGACGTGTAACTATGACGTAGTAGTCATCATCTCAACCGGCAATTCTCTCTCTCTCTCACACACACACACACACACACACACACACATTAAAAATAGTTCAGCCACTGCACTATGTTATATACTTACAGCATGTTGTACCAAAGACCGTATTTTCCATGCAAAAGGATAAGTAATTTCCTGCGAGTAAAACTTTTTCGCAAATATATAATAATTTCAAATGAGCATCATCCCTATGTATAGGGCTGAGCTAGTGTGTGTGTGTGTGTGTGTATGTGTATGTGTGTGTGTGAGAGAGAGAGAGAAAGAGAGAGAGAGAGAGAGATTTACATAGATTCTTAAACCTAAGTGATTTTACATTAATCAGAAGGCTCCAAAACATTGCATTTCTACTCTTGTTGAGTAGAGAGAGAGAGAGAGAGAGAGAGAGAGAGAGAGAGAGAGAGAGAGAGAGAGAGAGAGATGACAGAGAGAACTACCAGTTGAGTCAGTGATTACTGCTACTTCATAGTAAAACGTCACATTGACGTCACGCCTTCAACGAGAGGCGGTGCGTACATGATGACGGCACGTAGCCTCGCTACCTGTGCCTGTATATTTTAGTGAAGTTTACCTTGAAGTTACTCTTACAAGTGCCGTAATCATTCACATTTGGCACCTAAGCCTATTTTTGCCAATTAGGTTGGGGTCTTAATCATCGTCTTTCAAAATACCATCCTTGTCCGACGCTTTGTTAAAATGTTATATTCGAAAAACTGTGTTTCATAGCGCCTGAAACACATAGTAGTTGCTCTTCTGCTGTAACTAAAAGCCATTGCCAAGGAGTGATTTTTTTTTTCCTTGAGAAATATCTTTAGCATATTCTTTGGCCAGTATGTGGGTAAAGTTTATTACATTGTATGATTCTCTCTTGATTATATCTTTGAAGTCTTTTGCTACCATAAACCATACAGGAGCGGTATATTCACACATAGGTGTTACGGGAGTTATGAATTTAAATCTTATATGATTTTTCTACTTCGGTAATCATTACGCTTTTAACTCTGAACTTTTTTGACTTTTTTGAGGTAAATTCTTGGAATAAAAGCCTTCACAAGCAATTAATTCCCTCTATACCTCTCACATACAATAATGAAAATATATATGTTCTGTTTGTAGGTATTATAATATTTCAGTAACTATGAAAGGGTTGATAAAAGGGCTATTAGATTTCATTTTTTATCCCATATGCACAGGATGTAAAAACAAACTTGTTCAAGGAGAATTATTTATTTGTACCATTTGCTTGAGTAACAGATAATCCTATTACCAATCGTTTTGTAGATACAGCTACTATTACCTATGGTCTTGCATTAAAAAAAAAATAATAAATAAAAATGGGGAGGTATTAGGAGTTGAGTATGGCAATATTTTTGTATTAACATCCAGTTATTTCAGTGATAGATGGAATAATACTTATTCCATTGCACAGGCAAATATTGCAGGAAAGACACTATAATCCAAGTGATTATTTTCGCTAAAGGACTTTCAGATTCACTAAAAAGAGAAAGTCATCTAACATATTGTTATGCCGGACGTGTTACTTGCGTTCCGTGTCGCCGTCAGGAGACTCCGTGGGAGGGAGATATGTAAACACTTTGCACAGTTTCTGTAGTTTAATGTTCTTCCTTAGTAGTACACTTCACTCTGACTCTTCACTTACCACTAGCTTACTATGACTGGGACTAGCACTCTCTCGCCCTCTTCTCCTATATATATCCAGAACAGTACAGTCTAGAATGTTACAGTATATTTTTGATCATACAAGAACATGTAGCAAAAATATATGCGAGTTGGCAACACATCCCGCCTGGCGCCTGGCCGCGCCCCGCGGGGCGCGGACGGCTCGCCTTCCTCCCCGCCCCCTTGCTCGTTTCTCCGGGAGCCTTCTAGAGGCCTATGGTGGCCAGGGGAAACTTCCAGCACAACACTATCCCCCCCTCTTAATTGTGATCGTCCCGATCACACACTTAACTATATACAAACGTAAGAGAATTAATCAAAAACATAATAATTGTCGTATCGCTGTGGACGCCTGCGTCGTCTCTGTCTTCTGCTCGGTGCCTCCTGCACGTCTGTCTCCTGGTGCGCCTCGTCGTCGTCCGCTTCTTGGGGTGTCCCTGGAACATCTGCCGAAGCCGGGAGGTTATCTCCCTCGGCTGAAAGGTCCAGAAGGCTTATGTCGTCGTCGACCTCCTCTCGGTTCTGGACGTCCCTTGCGTTTTCATCGGCTGCTGGGTGTCTGTAGTTGTTCCAGGTGTAGTTTCCCGGACCGTGGTACCTCCATAGGCGGTTGACGTGGACAACTTTCAGCTTGGTCTTTTCCGTTCTCCGGATTCGGTAAGTCACGTCGGAGAGGCGTTCTAGCACAGTGTAAGGGCCTTCCCAGGGGCTCTGTAACTTCGGAGACTGTCCTTTCTTCCTCTGCGGGTTGTAAAGCCAGACTTGGTCTCCTTCCTTGAAGTCAACGTGGCTTGCCCTCATATTGTAACCGCGCTTCATGGCCTCCCTGGAGAACTTCAAGGCACCTCGGACTTGATGGTGCACCTCTTCCAGCCGTCCCTCTAGTTGACGGGCAAAACTGGAGGCGTCCCTTGGAAGGCTTTCCCCAGGATGCCTTCCTGTCAATAGGTCCACCGGCAATCGCAGCTCACGTTCAAACATCAGCTTTGCCGGTGAATACCCCGTAGTCTCGTGGGCGGCAGACCTGTAGGCCATGAGAAGCCCAGGCAGCTTCTAATCCCATAAAGACTGATCATTGTTGCACTGCTTGGCCAACTCCTGGCCCAACGTTCAATTAAATCTCTCCACCATTCCATCTGACTGTGGGTGTAGAGGGGTGGTCCGGGTCTTCTTGATACGCAGGAGCTTGCAGCACTCAGCAAGGGCTGTTGACTCAAAATTCCTTCCCTGGTCGGAATGGAGCTCGTTAGGCACACCGAAGCGACAGAAGAACTCCTCCACCTAAACCTTGGCGATGGTAGTGGCTTCCTGGTCAGGGATGACGTAGGCTTCCGGCCACTTGGTGAAGTAATCCATTGTGACGCAGATGTACCTATTTCCGTTCGTCGTCAGAGGCAAGGGTCCTGCAATATCCACTGCCATCCGTTCCATGGGGGCTCCAACCTGGTATAGTTGCAATGGGGCACGGTGACTCTTCTTGGGGCCCTTCTTTGCACAGCACACCTCACACGCGTGACACCATTCTTCCACGTCCTTCCTCATGCCAACCCAATAGAACCTTTGGCGCAGGCGACTCAGTGTCTTCTTTACCCCAAGGTGTCCGCTGGTGATGCTGTCGTGCATTTCTTTCAAGACGCCTTCCGGGACTTCACAGGTAGCACCGTGGACCAGTAGTGGTCAAGACCATCATGAGAGACCCAGCGTCGCTGCAACACCCGTTGTCCATCCGAAGAGTGTCCCACTGAGTCCAGTAATTCTTGGTGGTAGGGCTTTCTCTCGAGATTACTTCCCACCCAGGTCGCGTTGACGATTGACTCAGCCACTCCATAATTGGTCTCAAATCTCGGACCTCCGCTGCAGTTTTCCCAAGTCTTCCCATGGCACCTCAGCTGACTGTTCCACTGTACTGCGGCGGCACATATTCTGTACGCTTTCCCTCTGAATGCAATGTTGACTCTCAGATAGGCACGGGCTCCGGCAAAATCTGTACGCGTTACCGTGTGATAGCACAGATCGATGCACAATAGTGTAGTGATGTTGCTCTAGTTTACCTATCCAGCGAGCAAGCTGGCCCTCAGGGTTTTTCAGTGACTTCAACCACCGCAATGCAGCGTGATCCGTGCGGATGGTGAAAGTTGCACCGTACAGGTAAGCATGGAACAAGTCAAGGCTCTTGACTACTGCCAGGAGTTCTTTCCGGGTCACGCAATAATTTTTCTCGGCTGGGGTGAGCTTCTTGCTGAAGTAGGCCACAACCCGTTCCATGTCGGCACATGCCTGGGACAGCACTCCACCAATCCCCTCATCACTGGCATCACAATCCAGTATAAAAGGCTTAGAGGGGTCTGGGTAGGTGAGTACGGGCGAGCTGATGAGGGCCTCCTTGAGCTTCTCAAAGGCAGCCTGAGTTTCCGCTGTCCACTCAAACTTGCGCCCCTTCTTCGTCAGGAGGTGCAGTGGTGCAGCAATCGTAGCGAAGCCTTTCACAAACCTGCGGTAGTATGAGCACAACCCGAGGAAGATCCGCAGCTCCTTCACGTTGGTGGGTGTCGGCCAGTCCCTTACCGCAGCCACCTTCTCAGGATCAGTGCGTACTCCAGCCTCGCTCTCGATGTGTCCCAAGTATTGGACCTCCTTTTGGAACAGACAGCATTTCTTCGGGCTGAGCTTAAGGTGTGCAGCTCTAAACCGGGCGAAAACCTCTGATAGCCTTTCCATCTCCTGCTCGAAGGTCTGGCCAAAGACAATCACGTCGTCGAGGTAGATGAGTGCCGTCTTCCAGTGAAGTCCCTCCAGCACCCTCTCCATCAGCCGCTGGAACGTGTCCGGCGCGTTGCACAGGCCAAAGGGCATGACCTTAAACTGCCACAGGCCTTGACCGTAGGAGAAGGCTGTTTTCTCTTTGTCCTGTTCCGCCATTTTGACTTGGTGATATCCAGACTTCATATCCAGTGTTGAAAACCACTTGGAACCCACCAAGGCGTCGAGCGTGTCGTCGATCCGTGGGAGTGGGTATGAATCCTTGATGGTGAGATCGTTGAGGGCTCGGTAGTCCACACAGCACCTGAGGGAACAGTCCTTTTTCTTAACGAGCACTACAGCAGACGCCCACGGGCTGCTGGACCGCTCGATTAACCCCTGTTGCCGGAGATCATCCATCACCTCATCCATCTCCTTGCGACGGACTGGTGCCATCCTTCGAGGAGCTTGCTTCACTGGGCGGTGGCTACCTGTGTCGATGTGGTGCTCTACCAGGTCCGTACACCCCAAGTCCAGGTCTCCTGTGGAAAACACATCTGCATTCCTCACGAGAAGCTCCCTGAGCTGTTCCACTTGGGGTTCCTCTAGACACTTGGAGCTCCTGTCAAACAGGTCGCGCAGGTACCCAGGCAGCTCCTCCTGGGGCTTCGTCAGGGTTCTCCTGCAGACACAGGTTCTTGGTTTCTGGTCGATCTCTTGGCACAACCCCACCATGGTCCCTTGTTTTATTTTCTTTGGGCTGAAGGAGACATTGGCCACGACGACAGGCACTTCCGCTGCAGCAGGGTCTACCAAAGTACTGCCTACAATCATCCCGTTTTCTACCGGGCATCGACTTCCACTCTCTACCACACACAGGCTAGCCGGGGGGACACCCGTAATTTGACAGGGTAACAGCATCTCCGACCTCGGAGGAATAATGGTGGTGCGCTTGACCGTCGATGGCAGGTCTTCCTTGTTCACAGTCGTCAGTGGCACCCTCCTTCTTCCTACAGTCAGCTGCTTAGCTCGGAAGTCCAGCTCGCACCTGTGGGAGACAAGATAATCCATACCTAGGATGCAGGGGTCATCCATGTCGGCCACGTACACAGAGAGGAACTCTTCCTTTCCTCCGAGCTCAAACTTTACGTCCACTGGGCCTCTGAGCTCTGCGTAGTGTCCTGTGACTCCGCACAGTCGATGCGGTGTCTTAGGAAGCCGACGATGACTCACCACGTCAGGCCGCACCAATGTGCGTTCCGAGCCTGTGTCGACGACCACAGGCCACAACACTCCGTCAACCTTGCCCTCCACTTGGCAGCTTGTCATGGTGGTTCTCCTGCGCACTAATATATTCGGGGTATGTACAGGACAGACTGGTCGTTGACGCCGTGAACCAGTCCTTCTTAGTTTCCCGAGTGGTGGTCCCTCGTCGGAGGCACATTTTTCCGACACTCATTCTTCCAGTGCCTCTTTTCTCCACAGGTCCAGCACTTGGGTCCTTCCCTGGGCTTCTTCTTAGCGCCACCTTCATATTCCTTCTTCCTCTTATAGCATTCGTTCTCCTTGTGCCCAACCTTCTCGCAGTACCAGCACGTTCCTTGGAACCTGTCTGTGTCGCTGACAGCGCCCTTTCGTGCCCTAAAGCCAGAAGTCGAGTCGTCCCTGAAGCTTGACAAGCTAGACCTAACAAAGGACTCAAACTCCATGGCACGTGCCAGAGCTTCCTGCATTGATGTTGGCTTAGCTTGGTTCACTTGTATCTTCAGCTGAGGGCTGTCCAGGGCATCGATGAATTGATCACGCAGCAAAACCGTCAGCAAGTCAGGGGTGGCACCTGGGTATGCCTTGTGCGCCATGCTCTCAAGGTCCTGAGCGAGTTCCTGAAGAGACTCGCCGCGTCTCCTGTTGCGGGTTCTGAACCTAACCCTGAAGAGCTCGTTCTGGTGCTTGGTCCCATATCGTTGCTCCAGCGCCTGTGCCAGCCCGCTGTAGCTGCCCTTTGTCGCATTGTCGAGCTGAGCAAGGACCTATAGCGCCGCCCCTTTGAGGCTAGTGGCCAGCTGTACCGCGCACTCTTGGTCATCCCATCCGTTCCGAGCTGCCAACAGCTCAAACTGAGCGCGGTAAGCCTCCCCGGAGACCTTGCCATCAAACTCCTGAGGCTTCTTTCTAAAAGGCGAACTCAGCAGACTCATGGGGCTGGCGGAACTTCTTGCGGGGATAAACTCAGGCGAAACAGGGCTCAAACTACCCCGGACTTGCGTAGGAGAAGCATCTTGGGTACAACTAGCCCCTGCAGGCACTGGCTGTCCGTTTCCAGCCAAGCAGTCTTCAAGGGCCTTCACTCTGTCACTTACTTCTAGTATTTCTTTGTGTGTCGTCTCCGTACCACCTCCATCTCTTGTTGAAGATTCGTGTGTTCTTTCTCCACTTCTATCAGGCGTTGTCCCAAGTTCGTGGTCACATCAGTCATTTCTCTTCCCACTGATTCACTTCCATCTTGTACTGCTTTTAGCTGTATCTGTAATCCCGTGAAGCGATCTTCTAGCTGTTCTTTAAGTTCTTGGAGTGTTCCTTCTTGTTGTTGCTGTGCTCTTTCTTGTTGTTCTTTGAGTTCTTGGAGTGTTCCTTCTTGTTGTTGCTGTGCTCTTTCTTGTTGTTCCTTGAGTTCTTGGTGTGCTTTTTCTTGTTGTTCTTTGAGTTCTTGGAGTGCTCTTTCTTGTTTCTCCCCTGTAGTCTCAAGGCTTCCAAAGTTCAGTCAACATGTCGTCCATCTGGGCAGCTTGGGAACGAGTCTCCATGGCGAAAAAACAAATGGCTACAGTCCTGACGCCAATGTTATGCCGGACGTGTTACTTGCGTTCCGTGTCGCCGTCAGGAGACTCCGTGGGAGGGAGATATGTAAACACTTTGCACATTTTCTGTAGTTTAATGTTCTTCCTTAGTAGTACACTTCACTCTGACTCTTCACTTACCACTAGCTTACTATGACTGGGACTAGCACTCTCTCGCCCTCTTCTCCTATATATATCCAGAACAGTACAGTCTAGAATGTTACAGTATATTTTTTATCATACAAGAACATGTAGCAAAAATATATGCGAGTTGGCAAAACTTCCCGCCTGGCGCCTGGCCGCGCGGACGGCTCGCCTTGCTCCCCCCCCCCTTGCTCGTTTCTCCGGGAGCCTTCTAGAGGCCTATGGTCGCCGGGGGATACTTCCAGCACAACAATATGTAAAAAGAAATCGCAATACTCCATCCCAAGCAACCCCCCCCCCCCCCAAAAAAAAAAGGAAAGCCAACACGCATTACAAACCTCAACAAACTAAGAACAAAACTCCCACAGCAAAACTAACTAACAAGTTAGCTTGCAACAAACAAACAAACACAAACGAGCTAGCTCCCTAACTAGATTCTTTGTTAGTTAGTTAGTTAGTTAGTTAGTTAGTTACTTAGTTTGTTTGTTTGTTTGATTTCTCTCTTAACTTATTTCAACTGGCGGGTGCACGAGTAGGGAATATGTGGGGACTACATGCAGGCAGGAAGACAGGAATTACCAGAACAAGTAAATAAATATAAACGGAGGGGCGGAATCACTAACTGCTGATGACGGCTGCTATGTAGGCATATATCGCTCGTCATGATCCCCTGCAGCTGACAACAAACGACCGAGAGACGCATTGGCGATTTCAAGCCTTGGTCGCTGTTTGGCGACCACTGGCGGGACTCGGTCCGCTTATTGATGCCGTGCATCCCTTGGTGGGTCAGCTCAGTGAGTGAGTGAGTGAGCGAGAGAGAGAGAGAGAGAGAGAGAGAGAGAGAGAGAGAGAGAGAGAGAGAGAGAGAGAGAGAGAGAGAGAGAGAGAGACTAACCGTCTTCGTTCTCTTTCGGGAAATAGTTTGTGGCTCCGATGGAGCCGGTTCTTTTCCAGTGCAAGCAAGTTGGTGGGTTGCTTATTTGGAGGAGGTGTACTTGGTGACGGCCTTGGTGCCTTCGGACACGGCGTGCTTGGCCAGCTCACCGGGCAGGAGGAGACGGACGGCCGTCTGGATCTCCAGACTGGTGATGGTGGAGCGCTTGTTGTAATGGGCCAGGCGAGAGGCCTCGGCGGCGATGCGCTCGAAGATGTCGTTCACGAAGGAGTTCATGATGGACATGGCCTTGGAGGAGACGCCGGTGTCGGGGTGGACCTGCTTGAGCACCTTGTAGATGTAGATGGAGTAGCTCTCCTTCCTCCTGCGCTTCTTCTTCTTGTCACCCTTGGCGATGGCCTTCTGGACCTTGCCAGCCTTCTTGGCGGCCTTTCCTGATGCTTTGGGGGGCATGTCTGCTTCTTCGTTCCCAGACGGCGAGCGAATGAACCTTACCTTACCTTTTAAGATTAACCCCTAAGAAGGGGAACGGGTTTTGTCGACTACGACGGCCCGTCGCAGTCATGGCTGAGGCTATATATGTGCATACACGGCACGCCGCGCGCACGTGTGCATGTACATAAATAAATACACACGCGCACACACACGCCGATGTACGCACATATATAGATAGTTAACACCCCTTCCCACTAAGTGGGTTGGGGCACAGGCGCACCAGGCGTCCTGTAGCAGACTTAAAAATCCAATCACGCACATACTCACTCACAAACACCCACACATACATACACGCACTCTAACACGCCCACATATACAGAACAGAGAGCCTACCTGGGCGGCTCATATGCCCTCACTAGGGCAGTAAGCGCCCTGTCGTCCAGGGCCCCCACCAAGGCTGGCGCTGAGAGCCCCTCCCGGTTGGGAAGCAGGTTACGCGTCGCACCGCACTCGAGGAGGTAGTGGAGGAGCGGCTGGAGGACCTCCTCCTCGCAGTAAGGGCACACGACAGGGGCAGGGTCATCATGGTGAAGGACCGACGCACATTTGTAGCCGAGACGGAGGCGGCGGATGTTGGATGCCTCCCGTCTCGGCAGATTTGGCGGTAGCTGGCGGGCGCCGGTGTTAGTGGCCGCCGAGTACCAGTACGCGGACGGCGAGCCCGCAGCCAGGGCCTCCTCCAGCTCCCTGACGACCCCAGTAGCAAATCGTGCGGCCATGTCCCTCTTCACTTGGGCAAGGCTCACCACAACAGGCCGCGTGACAGCAGGCAGGAGCGTTGCCTCAGCAGCAGCGCCGTCCGCCGCCTCGTTGCCCGCCACGCCCGAGTGGCTGAGCAACCAGTTAACTTTTACTGGGCGCCCCGCTCCTCTCAACTCTGCCAGCCTCGCAAGGATGGAGGTGAGGAGGGACACGTTGTCGCGCGGGGGGTCCTGTAGCAGAGAGCGGATGGCAGGGACTGAATCGCAGTGGATCAAGACAGGGCCCCGACCCCCTTCCACTGCATGATCCAGCGCCCCGCCAATGGCTGCCAGCTCAGCCTGGGTGGAGGAACAACCGTCTGGCAGACGAAATACAGCAGTGACCCCACCGCACACAAAAGCAGCGCCGACAGCCCCCGTCTGGTGGTTGACGGAGCCGTCCGTTTAGTATACGGAGGCTTCAGGGTGCGCTGCTTCCCGCTCTCTGCTGTCTGCCTCTCTGGCCAGCTCCTGAGGGGTGAGGAGGGCCTTCCTTTTGGCGAGCGGCCGTATGGTGGCTGTTAATGCAGGCGGCTCCCACCGGGGGCGGGCAACGTAGGTGGGGTGGGGGGCGTCCACAGCCGTCACAAGGGCGTGGGGGAGTCCGCTACTGCGAATCGTGGCCGCCGCCACAGTCGCCCACGTTCTCTTGCGGAACAGGAGAGGGTCCTGCAGGAGGGCCTGCCCGACGGAGGCGCGGAGCTGCTCCGCCCCCATGCATCTGAGCAGAGCCGCCAGATGTCCCACTGAGAGTTGGGTGACTCTCGCGGCGACGCTGCACACGCGTGCCTCCACCCGGAGGCACACGCATTTCGTCCACATGGGGGCGCCAACGATGACGCGGAGGGCGGCGTTCTGAGCTGTCTCTAGCGGCCGAAGCGCCGCCGGACCCACCGTCAGCAGGCAGGGCGTCCCGTAATCAATACAGGACCGAACGCCCTGTCCCCATCCCCACCCGCTGTTCTGGCAAGGAAGCCGTGCTCCACTCCCTCCTGGCCGTTACCTCGGTTCAGGGCAAGCTTGTCACCCTGCGACAGGTTGGCGAGGCCACCACCAAGGGCGTGGTGACCTCCTATCCCGTGGCAATGCCCCTGAAAGCCCTCCTTCGCCACCCAGACGTCCTCTCTGCAGACAGGTGCCTGACGCGGGACGGGCTCGCCACCAGACAGGTGATGATCACCCTGAAGGGGCCACTCCCGGGCTCCTTCGACCTGGGGAGCTGGGGGGTATTCTACACCCGCCCCTTCAACAAGAAGCCTCTGAGATGCTACCGCTGCCAACAATTCGGGCACCACCCCTCCCGATGCAACCGCCCCGCTGTGCGCGGCATGTGCTCCGGGCCGCACATGACAGAGGGTGCTTGGAAAATAAGGGCGGCGAGGAGGTGCAGGCAGCTTGTCCGACCTGCAAGCTGCACCACCACGCCTGGAGCCGCCGCTGCCCCACACGGAGGACTATAGTCGAGCTAGGCATCCAGAGGCAGGTGGAATGGCAGGCCGCCCACAACCCGTCTCGCCCTGCTTGGACCTGACAGTCCCGCTCCCTCTCCCGCCCCCGCGACGTGCAAGCCCCTCCTGCTCCAGCAACGCTCGCCTCCGAGGAACACTTCCCCAGCCTCCTTCCGCCACTCGCCACCCGAGCCACAACCCCATCCACAGCGGCACCACCTGCCCTGCAACCTCGTGCGGACGCCATCAAACCCTCCACCTCAACACTTGCCTCACAACCCCCTCCTGCCTCCACCTCGGGCCCCTCGCCGCGGCCACACCGGGCTCCCCGCCCAAGGCACAGCGCAAACACCGACGGCGCAACTGTCAGTCCCCGCAACGTCCGCAGGATCCACCCCTAGGGTCAGTGCTCGTCACCAAGGACGCGCATGCTAATAAGCTTTGCCTTGGCCCTCACCAATCTACTACAGCTGACGCCGGACAAGGCAGCGATAGAGGTAATTGCAAAGGCGACCGTGGCGGAGCACTTTCCGACAACTGCAAACACAGCTCCAACACCGGCTGCGCCTCAAGAAATACGGAGCCCCGCCTCTCTTCCCACCGAGCCCAAGCCGACCGTTACCCCCCTCCCTCACCTGTGATGGACACAGACGCACCCGAGGCTCCCGCCACCCGGAGCTCACCACCGGGTCAGACAGCAATCACCTTCGCCATCGGCCGCTCCCCACCACGGTCGCACGTCCCAGTGCGAACAGTCCCGCCGCGCTCCCGCATCCCACGTGTGTTGTTGCGGCGGCCCTACGGTGCAAAACTCCGTCGGCCCGATGTCCTTTTTGCTCATCGTTTTAACGGAGGCCCGACGTACCATGCCGGTCATATGTCTCTCATATGCCGATCTTTGCCTCCTATATGCCGATCATATATAATATGCTAGCCCCAGCCCCCACTCACCCACATCGCCCATTACTTTTACCACAAGCCACACTGCCATAAAGACATAAGAAATAAATGTTTTGCATGATAAATTATACCATGTGAAAAAAAAAATACTTTTTTGCATGTCACATGTAAATCAAACTAAGTAAGAATCTTGAAGAGTATAATAGCTAGTCACCTAATATAAAGAAACTTCATTGTCCACTTTGAATTTATGAATGATTAAATTACAACAGTAAAATATAATGGTCTTAACAAAAAATATAGACACCTGTAATAGTTTGAGGTAGTTGTCATTACAACTTCAACTAAAATTGTTCCCATACATATATTCATCGTGCAATATACATATATGTCAAACCATTTAAATCTATATCAAATATGATGATACATCAGCTATATAGATCCGTTCTAGTTTACCATATCCTTATTATTCTGGCTCAATTATCTTTCCTATTATTAATGTTAACTTTCCCACAAATGATGCATGAACTATACAACAACCGTTATGTAATTGCTGCTCATTCGTAATTATTCCACTACCTGAACTTGTTTTGTCCTCCGGCCCATAATTTGAACACAGAAATCCTAGTCATTGACAGTAGGCTACATGTAGGTAGGCTACGTTAAAAAAAAAAAAAAAAAATCTAAATTCTTAATTAGTCCGTATAAAATTGTCACGTTGTTATCGCTGTTAGCTGCTACCATCCTGTAAATTACTGGCATAAGTATGTTGTGAAGTCATGTAGTTAATACAAAATAAATAAAAAATACAATAATCATTATGTACATACAATATGCAGTAGGCAATGCGTACTCCTATGCCCACGGACACGTTCTGAAAATTAACAATAACAAAAGCATTATGCATTTACACTATGCAGTAGGCTATGCCTACTCATAAAAAAGCATTATGCATTTACACTATCCAGTAGGCTATGCCTACTCATGAAACAGCATTATGCATTTACACTATGCAGTAGGCTATGTGTACTCATAAAAAAGCATTATGCATTTACACTATGCAGTAGGCTATGCCTACTCATAAAAAAACATTGTGCATTTACACCATGCAATAGGCTATGTCTACTCATATGCCCACGGACACGTTCTGGAAATTAATAAAAAAGCTATATGCACTTACACTAGGTAGTAGGCTATGCGCTCTCATATGACTACGGACACATTCTGGAAACTAATAAAAAAACATTATGCACTTACACTATGCAGTAGTACTATATTAATAAATATTATGACAACGAATCTGCCACTGCCACATATAATATTACAGTATTAGGAAAATAATGAGATAATTTAAGTAAACAAAAAATAAAAAAAAAGATCACGAGAAAACAAAATAAAGTACGTAGCTAGGCTATCGGGTTCTGAATGAGTCATTTCATCAGTTACAGCTAATCGTATGCACTTATTACAACTAACTACCACAGTACTTCATAAAATACGTAAGAACTTCAGCAAACATACATTGCACAGAAAAGCATTTCAAAATATAGCACGGAAGACCAGACGTTCACGTACCACACGACTCACACCCACCGCCGGCTCCACAGTGCACACTGACTTGTGTCGTGTGCCGCCCGCCGGCGTTCCAGCGAACAAGATGGACATACTAAGAGGTGAAACCATCATGGGGGGGCGGAAGGCAACAGTTGGCAGGAACGGCGCACCTGCCCGTGACGTCACTTGGTGGTGGAAGGATAGGTCCGCCAGTGCAGGCAGCAGCAGTGCTGGTCGGGAGGCCAGGGAGTGCAGGTCGAGCGCGCTTCATAACCTTGCTATGCCAGCAAGTTGTATGGTGAATGGGTGCACGTCAGTGTACTCAAGAGGGACTTCTCTTCGATTTCATAGGCTCCCAAAGGATGAAGACCTTAGAAAAAAGTGGCTTGCGCTCTGTAATGCGAAGGACATAAAATATGGGCAAGTATGCAGTCGTCATTTTGAGACTACTGCTTTCGCACGGAACCTTAAATATGAACTGCTTGGGCTGCCTGTACCTGCGAAGCAACTACGATTCAAGCCTGGAGCAATGCCAACACTTCGTCTTCCTACTCTGTACAATAGAATTTTGGCAACTGATAATTGATTTAATATAAATTTCTTCATTGTCTAATATTCGATTGAAATATGCCCGTTATGAAGCTTCTGCTCGACGGACCATATGCGAAATACATAATATATATATATATATATATATATATATATATATATATATATATATATATATATATATATCTATATATATATATATATATACATATATCGCTCATTTATTTCAACAATGACATAACTCAAAAAAGGCTACTTTCCAGGAGAAGCAAAATAAACTTTTAATATGTAATACAGTCTTCCATGGAAGTTTTAAAATAAGTATTTAGCAATGAAGTTTTATTTCAGGATTCAATGTAGTGCATGACATCAAAATATAAAAAAATACATTTATTACAAACATACTTTGTGGCAATTTGAAAAAATAAAATTTGAATTATGACAATATTGCAAAAAATATATGCAATTTCCACTGTTGTAACTGAAGTTAGGACTACATTACAACAAAACGAGAAAGAAACAAAGGAAATAAACAACTGTTATTACACAAGTAACAGATCACATATTCACGAACTGTGTGCACAAAATAAAATAAATAACAGCTGTTGTACCCCTGTATTTAAGGCATTCCTTTTTAACTAAATATAAACTCTTTTGAGCAAAATAAAATAAATGACAAAGCTTTTGTACCCCTGTATTTAAGGCATTCCTTTCTAATTAAATATAAACAGTTTTGAGCAAAATAAATAAATGACAAAGCTGTTGTACCCTGTATTTAAGGCGTTCCTTTTTTACTTAACAATTATAAACTGTTTTGAAGAAAATAAAAAACATAACAAAGCTGTTGTACCCCTGCATCTAAGGCATTCTTTTATGACAAACTATAAACTGTGTGAATAAAATAAATTAAATAAGAAAGTGCTTGTACCCCTGTATTTGAGGCATTCCATTTCTACTAAATGAACAAAATAAAAAGATAAATTCATGTTCTCTTGAGGATTATCTGAAAATTACAGATTCTCATAAAACTTCTTATAAGGATTAGGAATGAGGCTTCTTTTGCACAAATCAAGAAGATCTTCTTTCTTCTTGGAAGTAATACCTGGTTTGTGACCAAAACATGGTGGAATTGTGAAGGTTCCTTTTGATATTCTTTTCTTGAGAACAGTTGCTTCCTTGAAATTTTCATTATAAGAATGTTTGTAGAATACTGAATTTGGAGATTCTTTAGTAACTTTCAATACTTTCACTTCAGAAATTTTCAGCTCTTTCATGTTCATCATTGGACCAATCTCGTTAGCCAAAACTTTAATGTTCATGAAGAATTCATGATCACATTCTTTCACCCTAAAAGGCTCTCCTTTCTTTTTTGCCATTCGAATAGCAGTTAGAAATGTTTCTGGAACATAGATTGGTCCACTCTTAAGGAGTCGCTTGACTTGCCTTTCAATCAATGAGTGAGCTGAATCGCCCTCATTCTGGGAATGTCCTTTAATGAGAAACTTGTGAGTAATGGAATCAAGGTCCAGAATATTTACAGCATATAAGTAGAGAGCTAACATAAACCTGTTTTTCTGCTGACCACCGCAATTGTCTGAATAAAAGATAATATCCTTCTTACCAGTTTCACAAACTTTATGGATATAGTCAAGAACGCAAGAACCAAGTTCATTGACTCCACGATGCCCGTTGGATTCATCCCAGACATAACACTCACAAGTGTTAGATTTCAAGTCATAAATTGTAAAATTCAAAACATTTAACTTGGATTTGTAGTAAAACAGGGATACATCTCCTTTGGGCAGTTGGAATACAGCCTGCAAATCATAAACTGCTACAGCAGCATTTGATGATACTTTATCACTAGCTTTTTCAGATCTTGACAATTCTTTTTCAACTTGGTGCTGATCATACCTCTGTTGCAGATTATCTTTTTCAGTTTCACTTGCATTTTCAAAGGTTGCGTAGGTGTCACATTGATCTTTTTTCGGGGCGAAAAAAGAAATATTGTAATCTTCAGTGAACACCTTGTAGAACATAGAGTAGTTCCCAAACGCTGCATTATTCTCTTTGCATTTTGAAACATAATCTCTATGGATATCAGCAACAGTCTTGCTTCCGTCAATGAAAACTCTTGATGTATTAGCCCTGAGGTAATGACTCTCAATTTTTGGAATGGAATCAATATGAGCCCTCATTCCGTCCTTGATACTTTGATCAACAGTGTGGTGATTACTGTGCTTACCACTGAGATCATTTTCAATCAAGTTTTCACAAACTTTGTTCTTCTTTTCCAGGACTGTGCGGATAGGGCGGTCATTAATATCTAATGTGTTTGTAAAAAAACAATTTGCACACCCTAACTCTTCCTTCATTCAATTTGAAATAAAAAGCATTGTTTGGTTTTCTTTGTTTTCTTGTACCTCCTACACGAACATATCTGTACCTTGGTACAATTTCATCAATTGAATTGGCAATAAACTGTCTTTGTCTGTCAATATCACCCAATTCCCAGTACGATGCAAATATGGACATTCTTTGTTCCTCAGTAAATTTCATTGAGCACTTCAACCTGCATTTTTCCCTGCAAGGCGGCTTTACTTTTCTTTCTTCCCTTTCTTTCCTGTCTTTGGTGTGCATTACATACCGTTTTCCTTCATTTCTTAGTTTTTTCTGGAGATTTCGCCCCCACTTTTCAGGTAGTTTCTTCCTTTTCGAACCTTTTTTAGCTGGGCTCTCTAATTCTTTGGTGCCCTTATTTCCAAGTGTAGCAGTATCAACATTTGGAGTCAGAGAAGAGTCATCGTCATTACTACCAACTCCTTCTGAATCTTCATCATAATTTGGTTCGTAGGTCTTATCTGCAACTGAATCATCAGAGTCTAGCACATCTTCTGGTGTTGCTGCATGAGTTGATGATGAACTGCTCTTTGACGAGGATGATGAGGTGCTGCTGCTTGATGAAGAGCTATTGCTTGATGAAGAACTATTGCTTGATGTAGAATTTCTGCACTGCATTGTCGACATCTCTAGGCCTACACTCTTGGTGTTCTGGGAAGAACTTGGTGGTGTCTCGTTTTGGTTTCCTAGGACTTCGACATTCTTTCCTGCAACAATGTAAGATACATTATTATGCAACATGTATGAATTTATAACATATTTTTGGGGAGACTTCTTAGAAAAAAAAATACCATTGGTATTCTCTACAGTAATGATGTCAATTAGGCTATAATTAGGCTATAATGCATTACGTAGGAGATAATTTGAAGGTAAATATTTTTATCATCGTTGATTTAATTATATGAAATATTAGACAAATCTTAATCCTTCACCAGCTTACCTGACTCAGAGAAAGTTATAGTCACTTCAGGCTCCTGGGATGATGCCTGTTTTGTGTTTTCTACCGATTTCAATGATAATTGTACGAGTTGTTTTCCTCGACTAGTCATATTTACCTGTAATAAGATCAATAGTATTGATTTGTAAGGCTAATACTCAAACATCATGCTCAGAGTAAATGTCTTAAATGTAGCTTTAAACATATCCTAGTAACATACTTTGTTGCAAGAACGACATAATAAAAGATGTATCATGACTGAAATATGCAATTCTGAACAGTTTTGTTTCAATAATGTCATAATTTTACTTAGATCTAATTCCATACAGTCAAGTGACTGCTTGTTTGGTTGTAAGAAGGACACAAAACAAAATATTTTGATTGTCCATACACCATTTAGTTTCAATAATGTCATATTTTAATATATGTAGGCAAGAAATTGAATACATATTGTTTCAATATCGCATTAAGTCTAAATAATTCACTGTTCAACAAAACGCTACGATAACAAACAATTACTAACCTTGTCAGAATACTGTCATAACAAGAAATATGTCACTGTAGCAGGAACTAAAACGATGCTTCCTCTACAAGAGTCAAGACGTAACTGAAATAAAACACTATGACAACCAAACGATTCGTCTGAATGAAAATGAGTCACTATGCCTTGAGCGACATCTAGTGGGCAATTTTGATAGTAGAGTTATGGCGTTCTTACCACAAATAAATATAGAAAATGACAAATTCAGTGGTATAACTAACTCAAAATCTTCAATTTTTGAGTTATGTCACTGTTGAAATAAATGAGCGATATATATATATATATATATATATATATATATATATATATATATATATATATATATATATATATATCTATATATATATATATATATATATATATATATATATATATATATATATCTGTGTGTGTGTGTGTTTGGCATTGTATATTCTTATGGCAATAAATGTTTACTTACTTACTTACTTACTTACACACACACACACACACACACACACACACACACACACACACACACACATGGCAGGTTTGGTAAAGATGCATGCAGATATGCATAGAGGACACACACACACACACACACACACACACACACACACATAGTCCAACGCCTGCTCCTACATGGAAGCTCCCTATGTCATGTCCCAGACCAACAGACAACCACCCATGCATGAGATATAAGGGAGACTATTTGCCAGCAGCTAGTCAGCCCACCTATCTGGTTATATTTTTACCAAGCAGCGTGTAAATTTTGAACAGATACGTATACTGTTAGCCATTGTCTGTTCCTGAAATAAAGTGACAGACATTTGGTAATGGGATGGGGAGGGTCACCAACGTACGTATCAGGCGCGACTTCTAAATTACATTAGAATACCATTACCGTACCATTTTCTTTCACCCCCTGCCTACCCCTCTCTCTCTTTTCCAGATCGTGACGTCACATGCGCAGTAGGTGGAGAGGGAGGGGTGAACGGTTCCACCTCTTGTGTTTTACGCCTTGCCAGCGAACACATCATGATTGCCCGACTTTTTTTTCGCATTACATTATGGGTATAGAACTCCACGTAGTATATAATTTCATTTTAATTTATATATATTAATAATGATAACACAATGATTGAATTACAAAAAAAAAAAAAATCCAAGAAGGATTAACGTCACTAGTGAATGTTAATTGTGTTATGCGCGTGTGTGTGTGTGTGTCTGTGTGTGTGTGTGTGTGTGCACATAAGTGTATATACTATATGCCCATGGTCGTTTGCAGTTTCTGGAAAGACTGATCGATTCATTATCCATCACATACATACCATTGAGTCACATTCATAAGCAACGTCTTTTACATACGCATTCACAGCATGTCACTGCAGGAGATGATACTTAAAGTCGTTGGAGTACGGAGGCCATCCGTCGATTTGACGTCAGAAATTTTGCTGACAGTGACCGCCCTTCTGCCGACGGTTATATTTGCTGGGAGTACGGAGGCCCTCCGTCGAACTGACGTCACAAATTTTGCCGACGGTGGCCGCCCTTCTGCTAACGGTGCTGGTTTGCTGGGAAGGACGCGTCGGTCAAGTAAGCATTCGGACTGAGCCCGTTCACGTTTATACTTAAGATGTCAAGGACGCGTCGGTCAATTAAGTAAGTGATCCAAAACTTGTTTATCGAAACTCTCTTGCTCTAAGTAGAGGTGTATCTTATGGACATACCTTAATGGACAGGAATTTGCAAAGCTTAGTATTTCTTATAATTATTTACTCTGCGCTGGCTTTACTTTGTATTGCAGCTGACCGGCCGGCCTGATGAGCAAGTCTTCCCTTGCTCGCCTCATAAGAAGGGCGTCTCCATGGCCGAGTGATTAAGGCGGGGCATACCCGCCTCTTTGATCGCTGGTTCGATTCCCGACGGGAGCAGGATTTTTTTTTTTCTCGTGTGTTTCATTACACAGTTTTATTATGCCTGCTATGCCGTCACGCTGCCTTACAATGCGTGTGTGTGTGTGTGTGGGGGTCCGATAGGATGATAGACTAGAAGGAGAGCTCACTGAAACGTCATCGATGACGTCATGACTGCGGTATGTCATCTGGTTCACTCTCACCCTGCCTGGTCAAACTCTTTCGCCTCTGCCTGTCAACATCTACCTTTCCTTCTTGCTGGAAGTATGCCTTCATACAGCCTGTGCCTAAGAAGGTGACCGCTCAATCCTCAAACTACCGTCCTATAGCTTTACTTTCTTGTCTATCTAAAGCTTTTGAATCAATCCTTAACCGGAAAATTCAAAAGCACCTTTCCACTTCTGACCTTCTATCTGATCGCCAGTATGGGTTCCGCTAGGGGGTTTCTACAGGTGATCTCCTAGCCTTCTTAACTGACTCTTGGTCATCCTCTCTTAGCCGTTTCAGTGAAACTTTTGCTATTGCGCTGGACATATCAAAAGCTTTTGATAGGGTCTGGCACAAATCTTTGCTTTCTAAACTACCCTCCTACGGTTTCTATCTTCTCTCTGTACCTTTATCTCCAGTTTCCTTTCTGACCGTTCTATTTTTGCTGTGGTAGACGGTCACTGTTCTTCCCCTAAATTTATTAACAGTGGTGTCCCACAGGGTTCTGTCCTATCTCCCACTCTTTTTCTGTTGTTCATTGATGATCTTCTTTCCAAAACGAACTGTCCTATCCATTCCTACGCCGATGATTCCACTCTGCATTACTCAACTTCTTTTAATAGAAGACCCACCCTTCAGGAACTTAACGACTCAAGGCTGGAGGCTGCAGAACGCTTAGCCTCAGACCTTACTCTTATTTCCGATTAGCAAGAAGAACCTGGTGTCCTTCAACGCTTCAAAAACACAGTTTCTCCACCTATCCACTCGACACAATCTTCCAAACAACTATCTATTATTCTTTGACAACACCCAGCTATCACCTTCCTCAACACTAAACATCCTCGGTCTATCCTTAACTCAAAATCTCAACTGGAAATTTCATATCTCATCTCTTACTAAATCATCTTCCTCGAGGCTGGGCGTTCTGTACCGTCTCCGCCAGTTCTTCTCCCCTGCACAGTTGCTGTCCATATACAGGGGCCTTGTCCGCCTTCGTATGGAGTATGCATCTCATGTGTGGGGGGGGCTCCACTCACACCGCTCTTCTGGACAGAGTGGAGGCTAAGGCTCTTCGTCTCATCAGCTCTCCTCCTCATACTGATAGTCTTCTACCTCTTAAATTCCGCCGCAATGTTGCCTCTCTTTCTATCTTCTATCGATATTTCCACGCTGACTGCTCTTCTGAACTTGCTAACTGCATGCCTCTCCTCCTCCCGCGGCCCCGCTGCACTCGACTTTCTACTCATGCTCATCCCTATACTGTCCAAACCCCTTATGCAAGAGTTAACCAGCATCTTCACTCTTTCTTCCTTCACGCTGGTAAACTCTGGAACAATCTTCCTTCATCTGTATTTCCTCCTGCCTACGACTTGAACTCTTTCAAAAGGAGGGTATCAGGACACCTCTCCTCCTGTATTTGATCTTCCTTTCGGCCACCTCTTTTGTTTTACTTTAGGAGCAGCGAGTAGCGGGCTTTTTTTTTTATTATTGTTTTCTTTTTTTGTGTGCCCTTGAGCTGCCTCCTTTGTTGTAAAAAAAAAAAAAATGTACTAGAAAACCCTTATCTATTCTTATTCATGGTCAGATTTTGTGCTTTTTTTATTGCTAAGGATAAGTCATTAAATTAGGCAGCTGTTGTGTTGGCTAATACTATACAATAATATAAATAATGTGAGAAACATGGTAAACAAGCTGCAGAAATATTGATTGCTCTGTTTACCATCGATTTTTTTTTTTTATTTTTTTTTTTTTATTACATTGCGGCCTATTGCGCCGGTAGAGTTCTTCCCGGTGGACCCTGATGGTCGGTCCAAGGCTTCTTTCCGGTGGGTCCTGATGGTCGGCACAGCCCGTTCTGGCGCAGGCGAGTGTTTATAGTGGCGCCATCTTGCATTGGTTCATGCTGCCCTCCCAGAGCTCATCTTTGATCCTAGAATCTAGAGTCCGGGTTGATAGGTGGTCTTCTGGACAGCATGTGGGTAGTTTTAAGCCACTCGGCGGCGGCTGAAAAATCCCAGCTTGGTGGCACCGGGCGGGGATTGAACTCGCGTCCTCCTGAACACGGGGCCGTTACTATGACGACTCGGCCACCGCCGCCTGCTTACGTGTTCTTATCTTTTCTGAACATTAGTGTTCTACAGCTTAATTTGCAGGGGTAACTAATCCTGTAATATAATGAAAATGTTTTTGTTATATTCATATCTTTATTTTGTATAATATTTACGCAAATTTTTAACTAAATTAATTTACCTTTACCAAACTTTCACTATAGAGCTTTGTTGGCTTTTTTTTAATTTTATTACTCTCTTGGAAAATGTTTGGACTTCACCCGCGCAGACTTTACCCTCACTTTATTAATTTTTTCGTTTGCAGGCCAAAATCCACTTCTTCAAGGCTTAACACCTTGACGACTTTCCGCAGTTGAGCCACTGTAACACCCATATACACCACAGATCACCATTATCACTGAGCACGCTACTTTGATAACATAGTGTTGTGCTGGAAGCTTCCCCCGGGGTCTATGGGCCTCTGGAAGACTGCGGGAGCAGCGAGCAGGGCAGGAAATGTAGCTAACTCGCCCAAACGGACTATTTGTAACAGGTTAACTATAGCATTACCCGTGGCAATTCTGTGGTCCACCTTCTTTCTCT
>NW_026110425.1:37500-120392 GCF_024679095.1 Eriocheir sinensis
GCGAGAGGAGCATCATGGAGGAAGTCTTCGCCGTCATGAACTTACAACAACAACAACAACAACAGCCCCACGCTGCCGCTGCAACTCTTCATGCTGACGATGTTGACGATCAGATAATGGGTCAAGCCGCATTAGAAGTTGAAGCCATGATGGTCACTTTGGGTAGCTTTTGACCACTACCCGGTTGGGTAGTGGGGAGGTCCCCTCGGCGGCTGGCTGGCTGGCCGCCCGGCTGGCTGCCCCGGCCGGCGGCGCATTTTCAACGTATAAAATTTTTCAACGTAGTTTCTGGCGGTAATTCTTGATCATGCTAGCGAATTTTTTTTAGTCCCGTTACTGGCGCCACCTCCTACTACTGTCAATGACTCTCTGTCCGTCTCTCTGTGGCATTCGGTGCCTCTCCGTCCGTGTTTGTCTGTCTTTCCGAGTGTCTGGGCCTCTTGGGGACACTTTGGCGTAGGCCAAGGCCCGTTGCGCTTCTTTCCCGAACATTTGTGATGTTAAGCCATGTAATGGAGTCGAGCGCTGCGCCGGCAGTGTTAAGTGACCAGTCATGGTTTCAGCTCCGTCACGGCCCTCTTTCAGGCAAGACCCGCTCCAGCGGGGCGGGCTAGTCGAATATCAACTCAGAATGGGACGGTCTAGTTGCGTCGGTTGAACGGGTGAACCGTCGGGTGAAGGCTCTTAAGTAACGTCTGAATCGTTCAGGTAACAATATCAGATCAGTTGGCGGGTTAGTTTGCGGACTCGCCAATTCAGGCCGAAAATGATACTTAAGCGGTATGGCGATTTTCCTTCAGGGCAGTCCGTCCATGTTACTTAAGGGTTTCTGATATTGGACAGTTGGTCGCGAGACAGGTTAGTTTAACCCTACTCTTGGCAGTTGTGTCGTTGATACATCAGTCCTGCTCGGTACGAAAGGAACGGCAGGTCCTGACATATGGGTCCGCTCTTGGTCGATCGGCCAGTGTAGCGAGGCTGCATCCGTGGGATTATACCTGAAAGCCTCTAAGACAGCATCCCGGCTTGATGACCAACGATACCGCGTACGGCCTACATCGGGATGGTCACCATTGAATTTTCGAGAGATTCGCTCCCCGTTCGTTCGCTGGCGAGGCTAAAAGATGGACCCGTGCAGAAAGAACTCGGGAGTGCCTCGACAAACAGGTTCAGGCTCTCTCCCCCGTAGTAGAGAACACCCAGATGCTGATGTGCCTTACCGAATCGTTCGGAAACGACTTACATACCGGTCACGATGTTGTTGGCGGCAGAGCAGCATTCTCACTACGAACTCCCAGTGTTGGAGGCATCTAACACAGCAGTATCTAATTCCCATGCACAATTTTTATCCAATTCAATTTATGGTCACGCTTTAAGTTATTTCGAAAGCGCTTTTAATATTTGCCCAAACTGTTAACTCGCTTAAATTTCTAACAATGCCTTCGAACCTTAAGTGTGGCGTCTGTCCCGGACGATTTGCAGCTCAGTACTTCAAAGATTACAACTTCAGAAGGCTGTGCCTGAGTGGAAACTCAAACATAACAATCTTGAAAAGAAATTCGAAGCCCTTCAGGAATTTGTTGCAAGCAATGAGGCAGTGACTCCAGCATCGATGGTGGAGAGGCCCTCCACCGAGACTGTGCCCTCTCCAGACGAATCTCCTGCTTCACGGGAGGACGTGTTACTTGCCTCACAGGTTGACTCCCAGCCTGCCTCACAGGCTAACCCCCAGCCAGCGCCACAGGCTAACCCCCAGCCAGCCCCACAGGCTAACCCCCAGCCAGCCTCACAGGCTAACCCCCAGCCTGCCTCACAGGCTAACCCCCAGCCTGCCTCACAGGACAACCACCAGGCTGTCTCACAGGCTGACCCCTTGTCTGCCTCACAGGCTAACCCCCAGCCAGCCCCACAGGCTAACCCCCAGCCAGACCCACAGGCTAACCCCCAGCCTGCCTCACAGCCTAACCCCCAGCCTGCCTCACAAGACAATCACCATCCTGCCTCACAGGCTGACCCCCAGCCTGCCTCACAGGCTAACCCCCAGCTTACTTCACAGGCTAACTCCCAGCCTGCCTCACAGAACAACTTCCAGCCTGCCCCACTTAACGCTTCTCTTCCTGCTTCACAGGATGTCGGGTTCCAACCTGTAAGGAATGGAGCCAAACCGAAGCAGGCAACCAAGGATTTACTGACCCCCACTACCTTCAACAGGTTCTAGGTGCTGGCAGACACCATGGAGGATGAGTTTGAGACTCGCCTGGTTGGGGACTCTATGGTGCGTGGTCAGCTGGTTGAGTTCTGTGGTCGTTCATCAAACGGCAGCAGAAAACGTTACTACTATCCAGGTGCCAGACTGGATGACATTATCGCAGCGTGTTTTTTTTGTTTTTTTTTTTACGTCGCGGCCTATAGCACCGGTAGGCTTTTTCCCGGTGGGGCCTGATGGTCGGCCCAAGGCTTCTTCCCGGTGGATCCTGATGGTCGGCCCAGCCCGTTCTGGCGCAGGCGAGTGTTTATAGTGGCGCCATCTTGCATTGGCTCATGCTGCCCTCCCGGAGCTCATCTTTAATCCTAGAATCTAGAGTCCGGGTTGATAGGTGGTCTTCTGGACAGCATGTGGGTAGTTTTAAGCCACTCGGCGGCGGCTGAAAAATCCCAGCTTGGTGGCACCGGGCGGGGATTGAACTCGCGTCCTCCTGAGCGCGGTGGTGTTACTCTGTCGATTCAGCCACCGCCTCCCCGATGATGTCACAAGAAATGCCGACCGAAACACCCTCTTTGTCATTCACGCGGGGACAAATGACGTAAAGACAACCCGTTCTGAGGAACTGCTTGAGAAATACCGCTGCATGATCAAGCAGTATACACGTAAAACGGATGCCAGCAACATCATAATCTCAAGAATCCTTCCGAGGGTCGGTGCCGAACCTAGTTTCTACAGCAAGGCCTTCAGCACAAACAACAGACTTCATTCCCTTTGCTCACAAGAAAACGTCCAGTTCGCTAACTTGTGCAACAGTTTTTACAACGATTCAGACTTGTTCCTTGGTGATGGCATCCACTTAAACCCTGTTGGAGCAGCCCGTTTCGGGAAGCTGCTCTGTGACCAAATGGCTCTTCGAAAGCCAAAAAACGCGGAGGCGAGAACACCAGCAGCTCCACCGTAAGGGAGCACTCGACCCGCGAAACCCCCGACTCGAATAACATTAAAGCTTGCTATGGAAACGCTCGTAGCCTACGTAACAAATTTGAAGCTTCAAATTGAAAGTCCTCGCAGCAACAAATCATTATCACATCATCGGATTCACAGAATCTTGGATACACACTTCATATAGATATTTCATTGCGGAATATAGATTACCGGGTTATACCATCTTTAGTCATGAAAGAGAGAACAGACAGGGTGGAGGCGTTATCTCTTATATCCAAAACTCTCTCCATCCAGTATCCGTGAAAACAGATATTATAAACTATAATAAATATAATAAATAATTCGCAACATGGCTTCCGTAGTAAACGTTCGTGTTTAACTAACCTACTTGATTTTTTCATTATATTTTTGAGGTGTTGGATGAAAGCAGATCAGTAGATATCATATATCTGGATTTTCAAAAGGCATTTGATAAGGTCCCCCACCAACGATTGCTCAGCAAACTATTGGCGCACGGTATCTCGGTTAACATTCACAATTGGCTTGTGGACTGGCTCTCTGAGCGGAAGCAGAGAGTAGTTCTAGACGGTGTTACATCTAACTGGCTCGATGTCAGAAGCGGCGTAACTCAAGGATCAGTGCTTGCCCCATGCTCTTCTTAATTTATGTTAATGATATCGATGATGGGCTCACTTGCAAAGTATCAAAATTTGCTGATGACACAAAATTTGCTAGTAAAGTAACTGCGACACTCGACGAAGAAACTTTACAAACAGATCTAGATCGACTTGCACGCTGGGCCAGTCAATGGCAAATTAAATTTAACGTTGACAAATGCGGAAGATTACTTTACAATTGATCAGTCAAAAAGAACAGGACGAAATCACAATTTCAAGATAAGTGGTAAAAGATTATCGTCGCACGAAGCTAAACACTTCTTCGATCGAGTTGTTAATGTTTGGAAGTCTCTACCCTGTGATGTCTTTGATAGTACAACAGTTACGGCCTTCAAGAATAGATTAGACAAGTATTTTGAATCCAACCAGCAACTAAGATATTACTCATTGTCGTAATAACGTTAATACTGGTGTCCTTGTCCATTTTTATCGCCCGGTTAGTGGTGGCAGTAATGGTAGTTCTTTCCTCATTCCTACATAATTTACATGCAGTTTTTCCATACTTTGGCTGGAGGAAAGGTGGGGAGGAGCCTTCGCCTTTGCTGTCCTTCATCTTCCACCTTTGATTAGATAGTTAGTGTAGCTGGTCACAAGCAGCCTCGTAAGGATCCGTTAAGACTTCTCCCTAACAAGGCTGGAGGTTTCGTTACGCAGCCTGATGGCGAAATCCTCCGGACACGAGCCATGAATTTGCTTCCTTCTCCGCGGAGATCGATCCTCCGACCAACGAGGAGGCGCCTGGCTCATCCTCGTATGGTGGTGGGTGATCCAGCGTCATTTATTAAGTCGTGTGCTAGCTCCTACGACAAGCTGGATATGTTCCCTACAAGTGATGTGAAAATTTTTACAAGAATTTGGGAATTATAGCATAATTCAAGGGGACACTGGCCCTTCGTACGACATACAATTTGCTGTGTGGCGGGTAAACTTTGATTCTCGAGCGCCGGACGGGGCCCTCAGTCATGAACCATGTGGCGGATAAACGGCACCTGATGGCTCGCTTTGTCTCTTGAGCGCTGGCCGAGGCAGCAGTCACTGACTGCTTGAGTGACGGATGAACGGCGGGAATAACGGACTCACACCTAATGCCTCTTGAGCGCTAGTCGAGACAGAGTCAGTGATCGAGTGGCGGGAATAACGGACTCGCACCTATAAGGCCTCGTGAGCACTGACCGAGGCATGCGGGTAATCGGTGGCGGTAGCCCGCCCGCCCGCCCGCTGGCTTGTCGGTATGTGTGCCGGGTAAACGGTGAGGGTAGGTCGCTCGCCCTTAATGGCTCGCTTTGCCTCTTTAGCGCTGGCCGAGGCAGTCACTGACTCCTCGAGTAACGGGTTAACGGCGGGAGTAACGGACAAGTCAAGGAGACACTGGCCCTTCAAACGACATACAATTTGCTGTGTTGTGGGTAAAATTTGCCTCTTGAGCGCTGGACGAGGCACTCATTCATGAATCGTGGTGGGTACACGGCGGGGGGTACGCGCCAGCACGTGATGGCTCGCTTTGCCTCTTGAGCGCGGGTAATCGGCGGCGGTAGCTCGCTCGCCCCTACTGGCTGGGTTTGCCCCGTGAGCGCTGGACGAGGCAAGCGGGTAATCGGCGGGGGTAGCTCTCGCCCGCCCGCTTGTCGGTGCGTGTGCGACTGTGTGCGCCTGTTTTTAAAGGCACAATACTTTAGTCTTATCAGCAGCTTCCCATAGCTTCTCTCTGAACCCAGTGGAGGAGATAGCTAGGTAGATGAACGTAATAATCGTCTGTCAAGTACCCCAAAATTCGGACTGAGCCCTTTCCTGTTTCTTAAGACTACGAAAACGAGGTGATTCACTTTGTATCCTATGAACGTAAGTTCTTCGCGTCTCACTTTCAATTTGTTAGCGTCTCTCTAAATCAGCACTAAGTAACTCACTCCAGGAAGGAAGGCTTCAACAATGCTCCTCGTCATCCTCCCTGAAGGAAGGAAGGAAGGAAGAATCAGCAGTAAGTATAATCCTGCGTGCAGACGGGTTTGGTGTTTGGTGCAGTGTGTTTGGCAAAGAAAAGCAGAAACGAATGAAGTATCAGAACGAGTTAACAGGACTCTCGGGTGACCCGCCCGCTAGTGGAACCCCCGGAGAATCTCTGCAATGTTCGTCTTAAACTTTTTTATATTATATATATATATATATATTTTAATATATATATATATATATATATATATATATATATATATATATATATATACTAAAACAACAACCACTACTAAAGTATCTTGAACGAGTAAACTGACTGACTGTCCCAGGGTCCCCGCCCGCTAGGGGAAACCACGGCGGAGCTCTCTGCAGTCTTCGTCTTAAACATTATAATATATATATATATATATATATATATATATATATATATATATATATATATATATATATATATATATATATATATATATATATATCTATATATATATCTATATATATATGTGGGTGTGATACCAACTCAATATAAAAGGGCAGAAAAGTCCTGGAAATTTGTTGGGAATGGCGATGGAATATTGCGGCGTACAACGTACGCCGCCAGTGCTGTTAAAGGTAAAACACTGCGGCGTACGCCATAGCGCTGCAGGAGTTAAAAAAAAGTTTAAGACGAACCCTTCAGAGAGCTTCGCCAGGGCCCTCCTAGCTGGCGGGGATCAGGGACAGTCATATTAACTCGCTCGGATACTTCAACGATAATAGTAGTAGTAGTAGTAGTAATATATATATATATATATATATATATATATATATATATATATATATATATATATATATATATATATATATATATATATATATATATATATATATATATATATATATATATATATATATATATATATATATATATATATATATATATATATATATATATATATATATATATATATATATATATATATATATATATATATATATATATATATATATATATATATATATATATATATACTACTACTACTTCTATTATCGTTGAAGTATCCGAGCGAGTTAACATGACTGGCCCTGGATCCCCGCCAGCTAGGAGGGCTCCCGGCGAAGCTCTCTGCAGGGTTCGTCTTAAACTTTTTTTTTTTTAACTCCTGCAGCGCTGGCGGCGTACGCCGCAGTGTTTTACCCTTTAACAGCACTGGCGGCGTACGTTGTACGCCGCAATATTTCGCCATCTCCAACAAATTTCCAGGACTTTTCTGCCCTTTATTTGGAGTTGGTATCACTCCCACATGTCAGAGGAATAATTGCCTGGCTCGGGAATCGCTCATCTGTGTACCTAGCTGCCCTGGTGTCACATGCTCGAAGTGTCACGCAAAAAAAGTTGGAAACTACGCACATTTTTGGAATTACATATTTTTACCGATACTTGGTAGGGTGGAACTGAAAGCCGATAGCTCCAGCTATTCCTCGATGCAGTTTTGATACAAATAAATGACATATCAACGTCATATATGAGAACATTCGGGTAATAGGCTATTTAGTAAAAGCTACCACCTCACTGCCCCGAAACTAGTGTGAGATTACTAGATGAGATATCAGATTACGCTCCTGATATACTAATGTGGCATATATAAGTGATATATGGGAATTTTGTTACAATTAAGGTACGTCCACACGATTGAGCACTGCTCGTCGGGCAAACACTGTTTGTTACCAGATCACGATAGGAAGCGGAAAATGATCGCTGATGTCGTCACTTGTACCTATCAAAAATTTCCCATATATGACATGGATATTGAAAATCTTTATATTAGGAGCATAGTCTGATATCTCATCTAATTAGAGAATGCCAGGTGCAGGTGGAGAGGTAGGTATATCTGTACAATTAGCCAATTGCAGTGAGGTGGTAGCTCCCAGGTAGCCTATTCACCAAATTTTATCATATATCATGCTGATATGCCACCCGTGTGTATCATAAGAACATCAAAAGAATAGCTGGAGATCTTTCTTCCATTTAGACATTTCCAAGTGAGCATAAGATGTATATGCGTAAATGTGACTCATTTGCAACTTTTTCATGTGCCCAACTATGAGTATCTGACATCGGACCCAGGCACCATTTGGTCCCTGACTCTTGAACTGGGAGGATGGCTTCGTCGCGCCGCTGCCTCAAATACGAAGAATTTTATACAGCCCTGTATGTTACTGTGTCATCCTTGGGATCTAAAAATGAAACTACGAGGTAAGTATATAGTGATGCAACAGTGATCTGGATGACAGTGATCACGATTATGACTATCTTCCCTCAAGAATTGAGGATAGTGATGAATCAAGCGATGATGGTGACGATGTTATAAATAAACTTGTATTATTGAAAGGGGAAATAACAATCCCTGAGGGTGATGGTGATGGTGATGAGAGTGGTGATGAGGGATAAGGTGAATCCATGAATTGGCTATACTCGGAATCCATGTTGAGTAAAAAACCAAAGCATTAGTAAAGTTGGCGGGAACACCAAGGTAAATTTTTTTTTTTTTTTTTTTTTTTTTTTTTACATTGCAGCCTATTGCGCCGGTAGGCTTCTTCCGGTGGATCCTGATGGTCGGTCCAAGGGTTGTTTCCGGTAGGTCCTGTTGGTCGGCCCAGCCCGTTCTTGCGCAGGCGAGTGTTTATAGTGGCGCCATCAAATATAGTCTACTGACAGGTAAAATCGTCCTCCAAAGCTGACTCTAAATTTGCGCTTCTGAGAGCGGGTGTGTGTGACGTCAGAGAGTGGATGTGACGTGCAGTGACTTGCAGCACATGCATGTGGAACTTCTACACACATACATCGCATACAGCATGTGACAAGAGGCAAACAAAATCTATACCTTATTATGTAGACAATGAAAGAATAAATAACCTGCTCGACACAAAAAAATAAATCAAGACAAATGGGAGCTCCGTTGAATGAAGAGGCTCACCCACATCAAAGAAACAGACCTATACCACTCTGACGTCACGGGAAATGGGCGGAGTTTACCTATACCACTCTTTGACGTCACGGGTATGGGCAAAGTTTGGTCCCTTGCCTGGGCGAGAGTGGGATGATTTTACCTGTCGGTTGACTATTTTTCCCTTGGGGTGACCAGGCCTCCCGCGGTCACAATTCGCGACCCTGGCCCCCCTCTCTCCCCCGTCTCAAGTCCCCCCAGCCTTCTTCGAGCTGCGCTATAGAGAGGGTGGAGGAAGAGGCGGTGGATGATACACGTGTTGAAGAGGGTGGAGAGGCCACATAAACCACCCCCATCAGGCCTTCTGCCCCCTTCTCAAGTACACCAAGTAGACCACAAGATCAACACCACATCCATGACCGCCACACAGTACCCCCATTCATCTCCCCTAGTCTTCGCCCCCCAACTACCTACCCCCTCCACTCCCTTACTGCCGGCCAAAACCTAGGAGGAGCTTTGGCAGCACGAGGGAAAAAAACGACAGCCACTTGGTGGTGGGGGTGGGTGTAGGCGTGGGCGAGCTGGGTGCCGCCAAACACGAGTTGCTCCAGGTAATGGTGGAGGTGATGATGGATATGATGGTGATGATGCTGATGACAATGGGGGACTGGAATGGAATTGGGAAGAAGTTGCCGACTTACAGACAGCTCTGCATCCATTCCTAGAGGAGCACCTGTCAGGGAGCACCTGCGCCCACCTCAATTGTACCTCAGGTCGTCTTGCATTCTTCAAGAATTATTTTACTCATGACCTCGTACAATATATTGCGATGAATACAAACTTGAACAACTGGATGTACTTAAGGGTAAAATTGTAAAAAAAGCCGTCGCCTGGCTTGGGTTCCTGTTTCACTGGATTATATTTTTTTTAGTGCTTGCTCCTGTTCTTCTAATGGGGTTCATAAAGAAATCCAGCTACAAGAAATATTGGACCACTGACTTCCTCCTCAATACCTCCATATTTTTTCCAATCCTTGTCCCTAAATCGTTTCGAGGATATTATGGGGAACCTCCACTTTTTTTTAATATATTAAGCAACAATGTATTGCCACAAGGGACCCAAGACTCCATGCGTCGGATAAGGCCGATTGTTGACTCTCTACGCAACTCCTTCACCAACTCCTTCCATCCTTATCGGAAATTTTGCATTGACGAGAGTCTGGTGTTGTGGAAGGGTAAGGCATGTTTCCGCCAGTATATTCCCAGCAAACGTCACAAATTCGGTCTAAAACTGTTTTCCTGTGTGATTGTAACACAGGATATATTCAGGACATGATTTTACACACAGGAGGGGAGACATAATTGGTGGAACCTGCTGGTATGGGTTTGTCAGGCCAAATAGTCAAAACACTTCTGCAGAGGTACCTTGGCAGAGGAAATATCCTATATACGGATAAATTCAACACCAGCCCTCTGCTTGCCAGTTACCTGCACGACATGGAAACAGGTATATGTGGGACGGTCAATGCTAAAAGGAAACACATGCATCGCCAAAAAAAAGTGACTCAAAAGGGTGAAATGCACTTCTACGCTGCCAACAATAGAAGTAAACAACTGGACTGAGTCCGTTCCAAGACGATGACAAGTAGGACGTATCGGTTAAGTACGAATTCGGATTGAGCCCGTTCACGTTACTTAAGATGACAAGAACGCGTCGGTCACGTAAGAATTCGGACCGAGCCCGTTCACGTTACTTAAGATGGCAAGGACGCGTCGGTCACGTAAGAATTCGGATTGAGCCCGTTCACGTTACTTAAGATGAAAACCCAGCAAACAAAAGAACGTCGGGCATCCAGCGGGCCGACGTGTGTAGTTGCGGCGGCCCGACAGTGCAAAACTCTGTCGGCCCGATGTCCTTTTTGCTCATCGTTTTAACGGAGGCCCGACGTAGTATACCGGTCATATGTCTCCCATATGCCGAACTTTGCCTCCCATATGCCGATCATATAGTATGCTAGCCCCAGCCCCACTCACCCACTTCCCCCTTCACTTTTACCACAAGCACTGCTATATATATATATATATATATATATATATATATATATTATATATATATATATATATATATATATATATATATATATATATATATATATATATATATATATATATATATACTACAGCACCACGTATACATAGGGACATAATAAATAAATGTACTGCAAGGACTGAAATTGTAATTCTAAATATAGTATACTAGGGTTACTTAACTAAATCAATAAAAAATAAAATTTGCATGTTAAGTTATACCATGTTGCAAATCACTTTTGCATGTCACATGTAAATCAAACTAAGTAAGAATCTTGAAGAGTATAATAATCAGTCACCTAATATATGTATTACTGGCGATAATGAAACTTCATTGTCCACTTTGAATTTATGAATGATTAAATTACAGCAGTAAAATATAATGGTCTTAAACAAAATTATAGACACCTGTAATATTTTGTGGTAGATGTCATTACAACTTAAACTAAATTTGTTCCCAGGCATACATTTATCGTGCAATATGGAATGGAGGCATACATTCCTCGTTCTTTCTCTACTCCTCACGCTAAAAAGCCTTGGTTTAATCACGCTTGTTCTTGTGCTGTCAATGATAGAGAGGCAGCTCACAAAAGGTACCAGAGCCTTCAAACTAATGCTAATTATGAACTTTACATTTCTGCCCGAAATCGTGCCAAATCTATTCTCCGACTAACCAAAAATTCTTTCTTTAATAGAAAATATCAAAATCTTGCTTTCTCTAACTCTTCCCGTGACTTCTGGCATCTAGCCAAAAATATCTCCTCCAACTTCACTTCTTCATCTTTCCCTCCACTCCTCAGTCCTGACGGCAACACTGCCGTCTCATCTATCTCTAAGGCTTAACTCTTCTCTCAAACTTTTTCTAAAAACTCCACTCTGAACGATTCTGGGCATATTCCTCCTACTCATCCCCCCTCTGACTCCTTTATGCCTGTTATAAAGATTCTTCAAAATGATGTTTTCTATGCCCTCTCTGGCCTCAATCCTCAGAAGGCTTATGGACCTGATGGAGTGCCTCCTATTGTCCTTAAGAACTGTGCCTCCGTGCTGTCACCCTGCCTGGTCAAACTCTTTCGCCTCTGCCTGTCAAAATCTACCTTTCGTTCTTGCTGGAAGTATGCCTTCATACAGCCTGTACCTAAGGAGGGTGACCGCTCCAATCCCTCAAACTACCGTCCTATAGCTTTACTTTCTTGTCTATCTAAAGCTTTTGAATCAATCCTTAACCGGAAGATTCAAAAGCACCTTTCCACTTCTGACCTTCTATCTGATCGCCAGTATGGGTTCCGCAAGGGGCGTTCTACTGGTGATCTCCTAGCCTTCTTAACTGACTCTTGATAACTCCTCGAACCTCTTTCTTCTCAATTTCTGCAACATTCGCGGTCTTCGCTCTAATTTTCATTCTGTGGAACATCATCTCTCCTCCTCTAAACCTCACCTTCTCTTCCTTACCGAAACACAGGTTTCTGAGGCTACTGACAGCAATCTCTACTCTGTTCCCTCCTACTATCTCTATCCTAAATTTCAATCCAAAGCTGGATGTTGCGCCTACGTGCGCAACGACATCACTTGCTCTCGTGCCCACGACCTTGATTCTTCTGAATTTTCCACCATCTGGTTAAGACTTCACTGTCATTCTATTACTAAATACATCTGTGCTGTTTATCTCTCACCTAACTCTACCAACTATGTAAAATTCTTTGACTATTTGAATGCTAAAGTGGAGCACATCTTGACCCACTCTCCCTTCGCTGAAATCTCCATCCTAGGAGATTTCAATGTTCACCACCAGCTTTGGCTTTCATCCTCTTTCACTGACCATCCTGGTGAACAAGCCTACAACTTTGCTATCCTCAACGACCTAGAGCAGTTGGTCCAGCACCCTACACGTATTCCTGACCGTCTTGGAGATCGGCCCAACATTCTAGACCTCTTCCTTACCTCAAACCCTTCTGCTTATTCTGTCAAACTGTTCTCTCCGTTGGGCTCCTCCGATCACAATCTTATTTCTGCATCCTGTCCCATCGCTCCTGTACATCCTCTGGACCCACCGAAGAGGCGATGCTTCTGGCATTTGCTTCAGCTCGGTGGGACGACCTGAGGATGTACTCCGATTTCCCGTGGAATGATTATTGCTTCCAGAATAGAGACCCTCTGTGTGTGCTCAGCGCATCACAGAGGTGATTGTCTCTGGAATGGAGGCATACATTCCTCGTTCTTTCTCTACCTCACGCTAAAAGCCTTGGTTTAATCACGCTTGTTCTCGTGCTGTCAATGATAGAGAGGTAGATCACAAAAGATACCAGAGCCTTCAAACTAATGCTAATTATGAACTTTACATTTCTGCCCGAAATCGTGCCAAATCTATTCTCCGACTTCACTAAAATAATTTCATTAATATAATATGTCAAAACCTTGCTTTCTAACTCTTCCCGTGACTACTGGCATCTAGCCAAAACATCTCCTCCAACTTCACTTCTTCATCTTTCCTCCACTCCTCAGTCCTGACGGCAACACTGCCGTCTCATCTATCTCTAAGGCTGAACTCTTCTCTCAAACTTTTCTAAAAACTCCACTCTGGACGATTCTGGGCATATTCCTCCTACTCATCCCCCCTCTGACTCCTTTATGCCTGTTATAAAGATTGTTCAAAATGATGTTTTCTATGCCCTCTCTGGCCTCAATCCTCAGAAGGCTTATGGACCTTATGGAGTGCCTCCTATTGTCCTTAAAAACTGTGCCTCCGTGCTGTCACCCTGCCTGGTCAAACTCTTTCGCCTCTGCCTGTCAACATCTACCTTTCCTTCTTGCTGGAAGTATGCCTTCACACAGCCTGTACCTAAGAAGGGTGACCGCTCCAATCCCTCAAACTACCGTCCTATTGCTTTACATTCTTGTCTATCTAAAGCTTTTGAATCAATCCTTAACCGGAAGATTCAAAAGCACCTTTCCACTTCTGACCTTCTATCTGATCGCCAGTATGGGTTCCGCAAGGGGCGTTCTACTGGTGATCTCCTAGCCTTCTTAACTGACTCTTGGTCATCCTCTATTAGCCGTTTCGGTGAAACTTTTGCTATTGCGCTGGACATATCAAAAGCTTTTGATAGGGTCTGGCACAAATCTTTGCTTTCTAAACTACCCTCCTACGGTTTCTATCCTTCTCTCTGTACCTTTATCTCCAGTTTCCTTTCTGACCGTTCTATTTCTGCCGTGGTAGACGGTCACTGTTCTTCCCCTAAATCTATTAACAGTGGTGTCCCACAGGGTTCTGTCCTATCTCCCACTCTTTTTCTTTTGTTCATTGATGATCTTCTTTCCAAAACGAACTGTCCTATCCATTCCTACGCCGATGATTCCACTCTGCATTATTCAACTTCTTTTAATAGAAGACCCACCCTTCAGGAACTTAACGACTCAAGGCTGGAGGCTGCAGAACGCTTAGCCTCAGACCTTACTATTATTT
This sequence comes from Eriocheir sinensis, assembly GCF_024679095.1. NCBI lineage: Eukaryota > Metazoa > Arthropoda > Malacostraca > Decapoda > Varunidae > Eriocheir > Eriocheir sinensis. The sequence goes on from NW_026110425.1 coordinate 51,750, forward strand.
CCGATTGGGGCAAGAAGAACCTGGTGTCCTTCAACGCCTCAAAAACACAGTTTCTCCACCTATCCACTCGACACAATCTTCCAAACAACTATCCCCTATTCTTTGACAACACCCAGCTATCACCTTCCTCAACACTAAACATCCTCGGTCTATCCTTAACTCAAAATCTCAACTGGAAACTTCATATCTCATCTCTTACTAAATCAGCTTCCTCGAGGCTGGGCCTTCTGTACCGTCTCCGCCAGTTCTTCTCCCCTGCACAGTTGCTGTCCATATACAGGGGCCTTGTCCGCCCTCGTATGGAGTATGCATCTCATGTGTGGGGCTCCACTCACACAGCTCTTCTGGACAGAGTGGAGGCAAAGGCTCTTCGTCTCATCAGCTCTCCTCCTCATACTGATAGTCTTCTACCTCTTAAATTCCGCCGCAATGTTGCCTCTCTTTCTATCTTCTATCGATATTTCCACGCTGACTGCTCTTCTGAACTTGCTAACTGCATGCCTCCCCCCCTCCCGCGGCCCCGCTGCACTCGACTTTCTACTCATGCTCATCCCTATACTGTCCAAACCCCTTATGCAAGAGTTAACCAGCATCTTCACTCTTTCATCCCTCACGCTGGTAAACTCTGGAACAATCTTCCTTCATCTGTATTTCCTCCTGCCTACGACTTGAACTCTTTCAAGAGGAGGGTATCAGGACACCTCTCCTCCCGAAACTGACTTATCTTTCGGCCACCTCTTTGGATTCTTTTTAGGAGCAGCGAGTAGCGGGCTTTTTTTTATTAATGTTTACTTTTTTGTGCCCTTGAGCTGTCTCCTTTGCTGTAAAAAAAAAAAAAAAAAAAAATCCTCTCTTAGCCGTTTCGGTGAAACTTTTGCTATTGCCCTGGACATATCAAAAGCTTTTGATAGGGTCTGGCACAAATCTTTGCTTTCTAAACTACTCTCCTACGGTTTCTATCCTTCTCTCTGTACCTTTATCTCCAGTTTCCTTTCTGACCGTTCTATTTCTGCCGTGGTAGACGGTCACTGTTCTTCCCCTAAATCTATTAACAGTGGTGTCCCACAGGGTTCTGTCCTATCTCCCACTCTTTTTCTGTTGTTCATTGATGATCTTCTTTCCAAAACGAACTATCCTATCCATTCTTACGCCGATGATTCCACTCTGCATTACTCAACTTCTTTTAATAGAAGACCCACCCTTCAGGAATTTAATGACTCAAGGCTGGAGGCTGCAGAACGCTTAGCCTCAGACCTTACTATTATTTCCGATTGGGGCAAGAAGAACCTGGTGTCCTTCAACGCCTCAAAAACACAGTTTCTCCACCTATCCAATCGACACAATCTTCCAAACAACTATCCCCTATTGTTTGACAACACCCAGCTATCACCTTCCTCAACACTAAACATCCTCGGTCTATCCTTAACTCAAAATCTCAACTGGAAACTTCATATCTCATCTCTTACTTTATCAGCTTCCTCGAGGCTGGGCGTTCTGTACCGTCTCCGCCAGTTCTTCTCCCCTGCACAGTTGCTGTCCATATACAGGGGCCTTGTCCGCCCTCGTATGGAGTATGCATCTCATGTGTGGGGGGGCTCCACTCACAGCTCTTCTGGACAGAGTGGAGGCTAAGGCTCTTCGTCTCATCAGTTCTCCTCCTAATACTGATAGTCTTCTACCTCTTAAATTCCGCCGCAATGTTGCCTCTCTTTCTATCTTCTATCGATATTTCCACGCTGACTGCTCTTCTGAACTTGCTAATTGCATGCCTCCCCCCCTCCCGCGGCCCCGCTGCACTCGACTTTCTACTCGTGCTCATCCCTATACTGTCCAAACCCCTTATGCAAGAGTTAACCAGCATCTTCACTCTTTCATCCCTCACGCTGGTAAACTCTGGAACAATCTTCCTTCATCTGTATTTCCTCCTGCCTACGACTTGAACTCTTTCAAGAGGAGGGTATCAGGACACCTCTCCTCCCGTATTTGATCTTCCTTTCGGCCACCTCTTTTGTTTCTTTTTTAGGAGCAGCGAGTAGCAGTCTTTTTTTATTATTGTTTTTTTTTGTGTGTCTGCCCTTGAGCTGCCACCTTTGTTGTAAAATATATGTGTATATATATATATATATATATATATATATATATATATATATATATATATATATATATATATATATATATATATATATATATATATATATATATATATATATATATATATATATATATATATATATATATATATATATATATATATATATATATATCAGACCATTTAAATTTATATTAATTATGATGATATATCAGCTATATAGCTCCCTTCCATTTAACCATATCCTTATTATTCTGGTTCAATTATCTTTCCCTTAGTTAATGTTAACTTTGCCAGAAATGGCGCATGAACTATATAACAACCGTCATGGAACTGCAGATCATTCGTAAATATTCCACTACCTGAATTTTTTTTGGTCCTCCGGCGCATAATTTGAACACATAAATCCTAGTCATTGACAGTAGGGTACATGTAGGTACTTGAAGTAAAAAAAAAAAAAAAAAATAAATAAATTATTAATTAGTCCGTATTAAATTGTCACTTTTTTTAGGAGCTGTTAGCTGCAAACATCCTGTAGATTATTGGCATAAGTATGTTGTGTACACTTACACTAGGCAGTAGGCTATGCTTACTTATAAAAATAAAAAAAAAACATTATGCACCTACACTATGCAGTAGGCTATGCCTACTCAAATGCCCACGGACACGTTCTGGAAATTAATAAAAAAATATGCATTTACAATATGCTGTAGGCTACTATATTACTAAATATTATGACAACGAATTTGCCATTGACACATATATTATTACATTATTAGGAAAATAATGTGATAATTTCAGTAAAAAAAGATGACGAGAAAATGTTAAGTAGCTAGGTTATCGAGTTGTGAATGAGTTATTTCACCAGTTACAGCTAATCTTATGCACTTATTACAACTAACTACCACAGTACAACATAAGATACATGATAAGAACTTCAGCAAACTTACCTTGCACATAAAAGTATTTCAAAATACAGCGGGGAAGAGCAGACGCTTCACGTACCACGACCCACACCCGCCACCCGCTGCATACTGTGTGGCGGCGTCCAGCGAACACATCATCTTTGTCCGACTTTTTTTCCCCATCACATTATAGGTATAGAACTCCACATAGTACATAATTTAATTTTGATTTACATATATTAATAATGATAACACTATGATTGATTTACAAAAAAAAAAATCGAAGAAGGATTCACGTCACTGGTGAATCTTAATTGTGCTGTGTGTGTGTGTGTGTGTGTGTGTGTGTGTGTGTGTGTGTGTATCTGGATCTCGACAATAATGTGCAGGGCACCTGTATAGGTGCATAACATGCATATATGTGTTGGCTGTTGTGGGGACGTGGGAGCCGAGCGTGCAGGGGAGGGAAGTGAATCAAGTGCAATAATTACGGAGTCTAGCCTAGCCTACTCTTGGTTGTTGGACGAGGAGGAAGTACCGTATTTACTTTACGCAAACAGAAATATACGTCCTGACTTTTTTGTAGTACTATGATAAAGAAGTAACAAGAATAGGAATAACTATGGCGCCATGTAATTTATTACTCCTCCCTGTTTCTCTGCGTGAGGAAAGACTTGGTGGAGGGCGTCCGGTGATGCAGACCAGCTTCACGAAGCCGCCTCCTCTCCGTGTGCACTGCAACGTGGACTTGTATGTTTCTTGTTATCTTGACTGCCGTCGTAAGAGGATTCTGGGTGGCTGACTGAATGATGGAGTCGACTTCTTGCCGGGTGGTGTGACGAGGGCCTCCACATCTTTTTGTATTTTCTAAACTTTCAGTCTCTTCATACCTCCTTTTCCATCGGTGGACTGTTCTTTTACTGATCTTCGTCATCCCGGCTATTTTCTTTGTTGACATGTCAGCATTGGCCAAATCATCGACAGTTGTCTCCTTTCTGCAAGGAAGCGCCGCGGTGCAGTGTGCAAAATGGCGTCGTGTGCATTCAACCGCCAGTCACGGTCAAGCGGGCGTTTGTGAAGGCATGTTATTATATCATTATTTAGGATTATGAAAATGACACATAAATGAGTGATTTCATTTCATTTACAATGTTCTCATGATTTGAGTATAACCATGGAAAATATTTATTATTTAAGGCAAGGTGCGACATCACTCCTGTACGGTAGTGGGTGGGTACGGTTGAAGGACCACGTTGGGTGTCGTAGGTTTTGGGGGGGGTAGTAAATAGTATGGGAGGGGTGTCAAGGGTAAGTGATGGTTTTCGTGGTGTTTATGGTAATGTGTGGTAGCGAGTGATCACGGTATGTTTGTACTTTCATTGTACTCTAAAATGTATATTTCTCCAAATCTGAACCAGTTTAGCTCAAAAGAAAAAGAATATATATATATATATATATATATATATATATATATATATATATATATATATATATATATATATATATATATATATATATATATATATATATATATATATATATATATATATATTTTTTTAAGTCGCTCCAATTGGACTGTTCCAGTCAGCAAAAAGTCACGCTGCCGTTCTAGGGGTAACGTTTTTTTTTTTTTTGGGGGGGGGGGAGGGGGGAGGGTGTTAGGCTATGGGACAAAGAGAGAGAGAGAGAGAGAGAGAGAGAGTAGTTGTTGTAGTAGGAGAGGTAGTGGGAATAGTATAAGTTTTACTAATTTATTTTTACAATAAAAATAATAATGATAATAATAATAATAATAATAATAATAATAATAATAATAATAATAATAATAATAATAATAATAATAATAATAATGATAATAATTATAATAATAATAATAATAATAATGATAATAATAATAATAATAATAATAATAATAATAATAATGATAATAATAATAATAATAATAATAATAATAATAATAATAATAATAATAAAAATGATAATAATAATAATAATAATAATAATAATAATAATAATAATAATAATAACAATAATGATAATGATAATAATAATAATAATAATAATAATAATAATAATAATAATAATAATAATAATAATAATAATAATAATAATAATAATAATAATAATAATAATAATAATAATAATAATGATAATAATAATAATAATAATAATTATAATAATTATAATATTTAGTATTGTTATAATTATATTTATCATCATTGTTATTGTCGTTATTATGAGTATTACTATATCGTTATTTCAATTATTATTATTATTATTATTAGTAGTAGTAGTAATAGTAGTAGTAGTAATAGTTTCCTTTCTGACCGTTCTATTTCTGCCGTGGTAGACGGTCACTGTTCTTCCCCTAAATCTATTAACAGTGGTGTCCCACAGGGTTCTGTCCTATCTCCCACTCTTTTTCTGTTGTTCATTGATGATCTTCTTTCCAAAACGAACTGGTTATCCATTCCTACGCCGATGATTCCACTCTGCATTATTCAACTTCTTTTAATAGAAGACCCACCCTTCAGGAACTTAACGACTCAAGGCTGGAGGCTGCAGAACGCTTAGCCTCAGACCTTACTATTATTTCCGATTGGGGCAAGAAGAACCTGGTGTCCTTCAACGCCTCAAAAACACAGTTTCTCCACCTATCCACTCGACACAATCTTCCAAACAACTATCCCCTATTCTTTGACAACACCCAGCTATCACCTTCCTCAACACTAAACATCCTCGGTCTATCCTTAACTCAAAATCTCAACTGGAAACTTCATATCTCATCTCTTACTAAATCAGCTTCCTCGAGGCTGGGCCTTCTGTACCGTCTCCGCCAGTTCTTCTCCCCTGCACAGTTGCTGTCCATATACAGGGGCCTTGTCCGCCCTCGTATGGAGTATGCATCTCATGTGTGGGGGGGCTCCACTCACACAGCTCTTCTGGACAGAGTGGAGGCAAAGGCTCTTCGTCTCATCAGCTCTCCTCCTCATACTGATAGTCTTCTACCTCTTAAATTCCGCCGCAATGTTGCCTCTCTTTCTATCTTCTATCGATATTTCCACGCTGACTGCTCTTCTGAACTTGCTAACTGCATGCCTCCCCCTCCCGCGGCGCTGCACTCGACTTTCTACTCATGCTCATCCCTATACTGTCCAAACCCCTTATGCAAGAGTTAACCAGCATCTTCACTCTTTCATCCCTCACGCTGGTAAACTCTGGAACAATCTTCCTTCATCTGTATTTCCTCCTGCCTACGACTTGAACTCTTTCAAGAGGAGGGTATCAGGACACCTCTCCTCCCGAAACTGACTTATCTTTCGGCCACCTCTTTGGATTCTTTTTAGGAGCAGCGAGTAGCGGGCTTTTTTTTATTATTAATGTTTACTTTTTTGTGCCCTTGAGCTGTCTCCTTTGCTGTAAAAAAAAAAAAAAAAAAAAAATAGTAGTAGTAGTAGTAGTAGTAATAGTCATTAGCAAACAGAGTTGGGGCTAATGACCTCCAAGCTATGGAGCCCTCCATGATTATGTGTCGGGAAAATAAACATGGGTGGAGGTATCATTTATAGTAGTAGTACAAAAAAAAAAAAAAAAGTAGTAGTAGTAGTAGTAGTAGTAGTAGTAGTAGTAATTGTAGTAGTAATAGTAGTAGTAGTAGTAGTAGTAGTAGTAGTAGTAATAGTAGTAGTAGTAGTAGTAGTGGTAGTTGTACTGGTAATGGTAGTAGTAGTAGAAATATTATCATTATTTTATTCTTTTATTATTATTTTATTATTATTATTATTATTATTATTATTATTATTATTATTATTATTATTATTATTATTATCACTAGTACTTAGTAGTAGTAGTAGTAGTGGTATTGGTATTTGTATTATTATTATTTCTATTATTTTTCATTCTTATTCATATTTTTATTATTATTATTATTATTATTATTATTATTATTATTATTATTATTATTATTATTATTATATCATTCTTATCATTCTTATTATTATTATCATTATCATTATTATTATTATTATTATTAGTATTAGTATTAGTATTAGTAGTAGTAGTAGTAGTAGTAGGAGCTGGCCAGGTCAGGTCAAGGAGGCCCACAACATAATTTCCCTCTCCCATCTGCTCCGTCCAGTCTCTCTCTCTCTCTCTCTCTTTCTCTCTCTCTCTCTTTCTCTCTCGCTGCCCCTTTTTGAAATAAAAAATATTCAGTAGCTATTTTAGGAGAGAGAGAGAGAGAGAGAGAGAGAGAGAGAGAGAGAGAGAGAGAGAGAGAGAGAGAGAGAGAATATTACTAGGAAAAAATAAATGAATACGGGACCCCGAAGGAAAGCATGCCTATTGGGACCTCAGTTTCCACCTGGTGATTTAGAAGGGGCGGAGCGGTGAGGCTAATTAGGATCTCTCTATAGACAGCCATTCCTCTGGTACTGTATTGTCATTTCAACTTTTCCTTGTTTTATCGGTCCTCCGCCATGCCCGCCCACCTCTCTGCCCCTAGCTCACCATGCTTCACTCCTCTCACCCCATCTCCTCCCCTATTTACCTCCCTTCCTCCATTCTTCACGATCACGCTGTTATAGTAGGATATCAATGTATTATTATTATTTAATATCACCACGAATTAGGCATACAATTGTCAATGGAAAAACCCCACGACAGATAGATCACGCCACCTTATAGGAATGTCGTCCGTCAGTGTTTACCGTCTCAGTTTTGTATACTTAGCACTCCGATGGTGCGTGGAGGTCACCTTGACATACGTGACCAATTGTAACAATTATTTTCCAACCTGTAACTCGCCACTCCTTCACGAGAGTCCGACTGACACACAACGACAGTCGCTCTCGCTCCGTCGCTTCTTGTACATAAAGGCTACGAATATAATTCGCCTTAAGGAAGCTGAAGTCTTAATCAACACCCTTTAAACGCCCCCCGACAAGCCCGTTACATTTGGTTGGCAGCGGTCACCCCGCGCCTGTGCCTTCGCTACCTCGTTCTCCTCCAAGCCACGAGAACTCACCAACAAAACTCCGGGGACAGGCGTACAAGGGAAGAAGGAGTCAACGCACCTGCCGTCCGCGGCAACGCACCAGCCGTCCGCGGCAACGCACCTGCCGTCCGCGGCAACGCACCAGCCGTCCGCGGCATCTCACAAGTCGCCACCTACGTGCAACTCACAAGGCGCCAGCTACAAGCATCTCCCAAGTCGCCACCTACGTGCAACTCACAAGGCGCCAGCTACAAGCATCTCACAAGTCGCCACCTACGTGCAACTCACAAGGCGCCAGCTACAAGCATCTCCCAAGTCGCCACCTACGTGCAACTCACATGGCGCCAGCTACAAGCATCTCACAAGTCGCCACCTACGTGCAACTCACACGGCGCCAGCTACAAGCATCTCACAAGTCGCCACCTACGTGCAACTCACAAGGCGCCATCTACAAGCCTCGAGCACACCAGCTATAAGCAACTCTACAGGCGTCCAGCCTACAAGCCTCGAGCACACCAGCTACAAGCCTACAGGCTCTACAGCCTACAAGCCTCGAGCACACCAGCTTCAAGCAACTCTACAGGCGTCAAGCCTACAAGCCCCGTGCACACCCACAGGCCTACGCAGCCGATAGCGAGGGCCACAATCTACAAGCCGCTCCCCCGCTTCAAGCCAGCACTGCTACGTACCCTGCAAGCCACTCCACAATACGGCAGAGGTATTCACACCTGCAACGAGGAGGCACGCCCCGCTGACCTTGGGATACCCCGCATGCCCCTCGCTCCACAGCTGGCGGCACCACCGCCGCTGCCGGGAGCATCGGCCCAAACCTCTTCCGACAAACAGTCAGCAAGGGTACCCGCGGACATCTCCCGGTGACTGCAAGCTGTTCCCACTACCGTTTCTTGCAAGGCGTCTTCTCAAGAGGTTACACACCCAAGTCGTCTTGTCTGCCACCGCCGCCCATCTCTTCCTATAACAAGGACGACGCGGCCATCATACGTCTGGCGGCTGTGTACCAGCTCCCAGCCGCGCACCGCGGCCGCTCATTTTGCTGGGTCAGCAGTTTTTCAACCTCCATTGCGAGTCCTCCGATGTCAGCCCATCCCTCACCTCTCACCGCCGCTGTGGCCGCGGCCGAGGTTTCCTGACGCGCCTACAACGACTGCACGTCCCCCAGGGCATCACAAGCCGTCGCCCTCTCCACTACATCTGCTGATTAATCTTGGTATTTGTGGATATTCCATTCTTGTCCAAATTTGCCGACTCGGCTCATTTTCATTATTATCCGTGCAGAGGCACGATTTTTTTATTTCTGTGTTCCTAACACTGTTCTTCAGTCATAATTGTGAGAGTAACGTTCATTCCTATACGATATTGATTCTTTCTTATAGTTTGCTAGCGAGTCTATTGAGTATAGTGTGAGTTCCCTTATCAAAGTTAATCTTCATCAGTGTGCCCTGCCTCCGTTTTCTTTTCACCGCTCGAGAGAAAACGTGAGCTTCAATGGTATACTCACTTACCATACCACCTTGTTTATATAATTATTCTTTCAATATACCCATATCATTAGGGCATTCCATTATAACCTTAACTTCTATTACGTCTAATCAGACACCTTGCTAGCCATTCTTTCTTGCCTTTTTAGGGTTTCAACGCAAACTATTCATTCATACGCGTTCCGTTTATTGGTTCATATTTACAGCTATCAACATATGCTCCTATTTTGTAAATGATTTACACCATAGTATGAACAAAGACACTCTCGCTAAACTCGGCGACACCTTTAAACAGTTGGCTCGTCCTTCAAGTGAAGAGGGACTGGAACACGATTCCTCAACCGGTGAATTTACTAAGGTAATCTTATGTTCAGGCACTCATTATTTATCAATTACAGGCCGCAGAATTCGTTCACCCCCGGGTTCGTCTGCATACTTACAACCCACTCAAGGTTCAAGGACACCCTCACCAGCATCCCCTCGCACCAGCCGCAGTATTACAGGCTCAAAGTAAGGTCTCTCTCACCTGTAGTTTTTGCAAGCAATCAGGACATTCTGAACATTCTTGTTTCGCGAAACGTAGGAAATCAACACATTCGAGACGGGGCTCAGATAGGAGGTCAGGAGGTTACAGGGGCGGGCATCATTCATCACACAGGAACCCTAGGCCAAACCATCAGCGGAAGGCTGCCTTTTGCCATATCCACGGGAATTGTTTTCATGATTCAGACAGTTGTTCTGCAATACAAAAGGCCAAGGAGGAACAGAAGTACAAGTCCTCAGCGGACAGTAAACCACACTCCTCTTCTCAGAATAAAAAGACATGACTTCGTGACAGCCCCGAGGCGTACATCCAAGTGTCCCTTAAGGAAAATACTAATTGGGAGCAACTTGACTCCGTCATTGCCGCCTTGGGACGGACAAGCATAGTTGCCCTCCCTTGCAAGGTGGGCAACCCTTCACTCACCTTAGCGGTTGACACAGGTGCCACGGTCAATGTCATATCCGACTCCGCTTACAGGTCACTGCCACGACAAGCGAGTGGGGAAAATTGGCCGCTCCAAGAGAACGACCTGAATGTGGTAGGCGTGACGGGCACCACTTTGGGTATCCTTGGGCGAGTACCACTAACAGTCAGCTTACATGAAAAAGTATGTCCCTTTCGAGATTTCTTTTATGTCTCTAGCAGGTTTGCTTTACCTGTGGATGGGATCTTAGGATTGAACGCCATGAAAGACCTGCACATCGCCATAAACCCTGTAAGCAACGCGATCGTGTATCAAGGCCGACGCATACAGGGGATGGTCAATCCATCGCCTCTGTCAACTGTTATCTCACCCTCAGAGGTGGAAAATGACCAACCCACCACAGACTCAGGGGCTGCCACCGCCCAAGTGTCCCCTCTTACGGTCAAACCACACGACACCATTGCAGACTTGTGGCGGACAGTAACGGCAGTCGTAGAATGTCCTCATATAGTTCCGGATCGTGCTGCATAACTTGTTAAAATCCGTTTGCCTAACGCCCCTCCGGCGGGCAGTGATGTGTGTATCGACGGAGTTCCTCACGTACACCGCGTGACGGTGGAGGTAACTCTTGCAACAGTCAAGGAGGGAGGTTTTGCAGAGGCATTGGTAATAAACACGTCTGGATCCCCTGTATCTTTAAAACACGGTGTTCGATTATGCCAGTGTCTAGTGTATGGGAGAAATGTCGCCCCGGAACCAGCTGAATACCCTTCAGCCCAAGTTTCCGGCATATCCTCGGCGTGTCAGGCTTCTCCCGAACAAGACACAGCTCATTTAGAGGCGTTCCTAAAAGTTGCACACTATTCCGAAATTAAGCCAACCTTAGTCCAGCTTCTGGAGCATTATCGGGGGGCGCTTGCTCTACCAGGCGAGCCGCTTGGAGTTACGCAGTGTGCTGAGCACCACATTAAGTTAAAACCCAATACAAATCCTGTATATATCAATGCGTACAAGCTCCCCCACAGTCAGAGGGAGGTGGTGCAACAACTTATCTCTGTAATGTTAGAACAAGGTGTCATCAAAGAATCGAATTCCCCGTGGAATTCGCCCTTGTTCCTGGTTCCAAAGAAAGACGGCTCTTATCGTCCTGTGATTGATTTCCGGCGTGTGAACACCGCGACCGTGGATGATCATTTTCCGCTTCCCGTTCTTAGAGATCTTCTGATGTGTCTCGGTAGAGGAAATAAAGTCTTTACGAGTCTTGATCTGGTCAGTGGCTACTGGCAACTGCCCATGGCCCCCGAGTCACGTGAAATAACGGCTTTCAGCACGCCTCATGGCCACTATGAGTGGACGAGGATGCCGTTCGGGCTCAAAGGAGCTCCCTTGACCTTCCAAAGGACAATGACCAGTATTTTTGGTGACTTGCTGGGCAACTCTGTCTATGTGTATTTAGACGACATCATCATAGCAAGTAAAGACGTGCATGCACACATGGAAACACTAAAAGCAGTCCTACACAGACTTCAAGAGGTCGGATTAAAGCTCAAAATCACCAAATGTGAATTTTTAAAGCCTCGGATCAAGTTATTGGGGCATGTCGTGGACGAATTCGGCATCCACACAGTGGACGACAAAATAAAGGCTATTGCCGAGTTCCCTCAGCCAACGTCTGCGGACAAGGTACGGTCTTTCTTGGGTGTCGCAGGTTATTACAGGCCTTTCATTAAGGACTTCGCAGCACGCGCGAGTCCCCTGACCCATCTATTAAAGAAAGACGTACCATTTCAGTGGCTCCCAGCTCAACAAACGAGTTTTGAGGATTTAAAGAAAGCGCTTACACAGGCTCCGGTCTTTGTCTTTCCGGATTTCAAGGATCCCTTTCAGCTTTGTACCGACGCTTCGGCTAGTGGAGTAGGAGCCGCGCTGATGCAAACAGATAAGTCCGGCAAAAAGCATGTGATAGCGTTCGCCAGTCGAGTACTTACAGCTCCGGAAAAGAACTATTCTATTACCCACCTAGAGGCTCTTGCCATTGTGTGGGCTCTGAAGCATTTTCGTGACATAGTGATGGGGTACGTAATTGTGGTGTATACGGACCACGCGGACATAACTGATCTTTTCAAGGGAAAAAACCTACACGGTCGTCTGGCAAGATGGTTCTTAACGATCCAAGCATACAATCCGGAGATAAAATACATCACCGGGAAAACAAATGTGGTCGCAGATGCCTTATCTCGGAATGTTCCGATAGGCGCGATTACCACCCCAGAGGTCATCCACAACTTCACTTCACCTGAGCTACACACTGCTCAGCGTGACCACCCTGTGTGGAAGAGGTTAATTTACGCCCTCGAGTCGGGAGACGAATCAAACCTTCCTGAATTGCCAGTTCCCTTTTCACAATTCTTCCTATCAGAGGACAACCTCCTTTGTAGGTCATGGCCAACCAAACCGGTACCTATAGACCAACTGGTCATCCCAGACATATACGTCCCCGTGACGCTTAAGCTGGTCCATAACACTCCCATTGCGGGTCACCCAGGAAGAGACAAGACGCTATCTGTCACCAGACGAAAATTCTACTGGCCCACATTACGGGTTGATGTAGAAAAACATGTCGCCCATTGCGTCGTTTGTGCTAAGCACAAGGGGTCCGTCAAAGGGCCAGCACCTATGTTGCAATACCCAGTACCAGAGGCGCCATGGGATGTTGTTAATATAGACTTACTACAGCTCCCCAGAGCCAACATGGCTCGCGCTACTTATTGGTGCGTCGACCAGTTCTCTAGGTTTCTAGTTCTAGCGCCTCTCAAGGACAAGACAGCCACACGCGTGGCCCATGCCCTCGTGACTCACGTGTTGTGTCCACATTCGTCTCCTCGAATTCTTCTGAGTGACAATGGCACCGAGTTTAGGAACTCAGTATTGAGCGAAATATGCGCTCAGTTTAACATCACGCAATCCTTCATCACAGCTTACCACCCAGCTGCTAATGGGTTGGCGGAGAGGGCTAATAGGAAAATCTTACAGGTCCTCAGGCCTATCGTGAACGATCTCCACGATAATTGGGAGGATTGGCTATCGCATATAGCCGCTTCCATAAATACGTCGGTAAACGACTCTACGGGGAAGTCTCCCTACTACATCTTGTATGGGGTGGAGAAACGTCTTCCGTACGACTTCCTAACAACCCCACAGCAACCTCTCTACACCATTGATAGGTACGCACAACAGCAGATGCATATGTTTTCCAAGATACACTCAGAAGTTAGGTGTACGTTAAAAGCTACGAAGGTTGAAATGATGTCAAAACAACACAAACAGGCCGTCCCGGTGAATTTCAAAGAGGGTGACACAGTCATGATTAAGCAAGCGGAAAGGAGTTCGAAACTGGGGGCTAAATTTGTGGGTCCTTACCGAGTTGTTCGGAATGTCAGGGGAAATCGGTTCGAGGTTCTCGAGTCGAATAGTGGAGTCAGTCTAGAAGTTCACAGTGATCGTCTGAAAGTAATTCCCTCACCTTTGGACCTTGATATTGGTACTTCCCCCTCAGAGTCAAATGTTCAACAAGATAATCCCAACACCCATAGCTATAACTTGAGACCACGGGTTTAAATACTTCATTCCCACCACTTTCAGATCATGATGTTGCGTTTTCTGACCATCTTATTGTCCCTCGGCTCCCTGCTTGCAACAACACCCTTCCACCTGAAGCCTGGTGCCCTCACGGCACACATAGGAGAGGTCTTCCTCATAGAAGATGTGCTCCTCGTAAAATATCCATATACTTCCTTGACCAACACCACGGACACAATCAGGATAGTCTCAGAAAAACTACTCGGCATGGCAGACGCCATCCGGGCTACCAAGACTAGGGAATCAAAGGCCCCTTCTAGTACCAACTCTCTGACTCTTTTTCAACTACTGGAGGATAGGATTCTGTTCTTACGGGGAAAAGTTGATGAGGTACGGCTACCGACGAGGACGTTCGCGATTTGCGGGACCACTACGCTCATGTACTTTCCTTTGCTGCTCGAAATCGCAGGGTGATCAACGCCAATTGTAGAAAACTTGCGCTATTGCATACTAACATTGAGGAACTGCTAGAGCAGACAAATAATATGGTAGAGGTTATCAACATAGTTGTCAAACAGATCGACCAGGTGAATCAGTTTCTCCTCCTAGATCAGGCCTTGCATGTATTGGAAAACGTCATTAGCTCCGTCGCAACGGCAAATCAGCAGGTTATTAGCAACATGGTTGATGCAGCGCACGGTAGAGTCACACCTGCCTTGTTCCCTCTACACGATTTGAGAACGACTGTCCAGATCGGGTATCAAAATTATAGCCTAACACCCTTATTCACCCCGGACATGAGTCAATATTTTTACCCCTTGATTGAGTCCAGCCTCACCCCTGATGCCATATTCATTCATGTTCCATTTCAGACGGCGGACGTGTTTGAGGCACACGAAATTGTCCCGTTCCCTTTTTCAGCAAGGGACAGTGTGTTAGCCCTGGACACGTCCCCGTCTCTTGTTCTAATCGCGAAGGATTTCGCTCTGTATTCAACGGGTAGCTACTCACTCTTGCAGTATTGCAAGGAAACGGTCTTCGGGCGATTCTATTGCTCTGCGTCTCTCTTTGCCTTCCTTCCAGTTCGGGGAGGGGTATGCGAGATCGCCCTCACCCGCGTGAACGCGTCTGACGCTCTTTCCCTGTGCCCCTACAAGCAGCTAACACCAACGTCTGTTTTCCATAAGAACTTTCAGGGTCTGCATTATTTTTATTTCCCTCAGTCCTTCTATGTATCGGTCATCTGCCCGGAGGGTACCACTTATCAACGGGTTACTGGTCACTATGCCATAGCGGAAGCATGCTATATCCGCTCCACTAACATAACAACGTACCCGTCCCGGATTCGTCTGGTTTTCACGGCCAATATTTCCCATCGAGTGTTTCCTCTACGGTCTCTCGATGACGTTCATTTCTCCAGCATCTCGTATGTGACTAATTCCCTTAATTCATTGTCTTTCGCGAACAAAACAGAGTTTGCGGAAACCCTGGAGGAAACGCTGCCTGATTATTTGCATCTCCCCTACCTGTACCCTGGATTTTTTGTACCAATGTTTCTGATGTTCGTCAGTCTCGTCGTCATGTGCTACCTTATTAGGAGAAACTCTGTCCTGCACGATTATTTGGTTGTGCAGACGCGGCGACTGGATGCCGGGAGGCCACTGGCAAGGTAGTTTTCCTTTTCTCAGACAAGTCAGGGGACAGAAACCTGGCTGCTCCTATACTTAACATTGTACTGTGTTTCACTACTGTATTTTTTTTTTAGGAGCTAGATCAACGTTTCATTGTCTGTAACTATGCCAGTTGATAGTTTCTTATTCATGTGTCCTTATATTTCTCTTTTGAGAGGTTTCTTATGTTTCATGTCACACACGTTGTGGTTTCCCTCTCCCTATTTATATTATAATTCCACATCTGTTCTTACATAGCCAGTGTTTTAATATAATTGTCTCATAGGCTGTCTGCTTGACAATCTCCCTCTATGTATGTTCATGGTACCTAGACTGCTATTTCGATTTTTATATATCGCGAGGTCGCGATCACTGGTAGGTGACCGAGCAGTGTTATAGTAGGATATCAATGTATTATTATTATTTAATATCACCACGAATTAGGCATACAATTGTCAATGGAAAAACCCCACGACAGATAGATCACGCCACCTTATAGGAATGTCGTCCGTCAGTGTTTACCGTCTCAGTTTTGTATACTTAGCACTCCGATGGTGCGGGGAGGTCACCTTGACATACGTGACCAATTGTAACAATTATTTTCCAACCTGTAACTCGCCACTCCTTCACGAGAGTCCGACTGACACACAACGACAGTCGCTCTCGCTCCGTCGCTTCTTGTACATAAAGGCTACGAATATAATTCGCCTTAAGGAAGCTGAAGTCTTAATCAACACCCTTTAAACGCCCCCCGACAAGCCCGTTACAACGCGCGCGTGCGCGCGCGCGAAAGAGAGAGAGAGAGAGAGAGAGAGAGAGAGAGAGAGAGAGAGAGAGAGTGTGTCATGGAAAAATTATTTCAGTCTTGTATCAGCAGTACTTGTTTCATTACAAGAAACTGGTGTGATATGATGAACAGTGAACCAAGCGATTTTCAACATCCAACAACTATCCCATGTGTGTGTGTGTGTGTGTGTGTGTGTGTGTGTGTGTGTGTGTGTGTGTGTGTGTGTGTGTGTGACTGCGCCAACCAATCCTGGCCTCTCTCTCGTCTCTCTCTCTCTCTCTCTCTCTCTCTCTCTCTCTCTCTCTCTCTCTCTCTCTCTCTTTTTGAAATATAAATTTGAGAGAGAGAGAGAGAGAGAGAGAGAGAGAGAGAGAGAGAGAGAGAGAGAGAGAGAGAGAGTAGTAGTAGTAGTAGTAGTAGAAGTGGTAATAGAATAAGTTGTACTCATTTATTGTTATAATAACAATAATAATGATGATGATAATAATAATAATAATAATAATAATAATAATAATAATAATAATAATAATAATAATAATAATAATAATAATAATAATAATAATAATAATAATAATGATGATGATGATGATGATGATATGGAAGGGGCTTGATATGGTAGAGGGGTCATGTTGGGTGTTGAACATAAGGTATATGAGGGTCGTAATTAGTATGGGAGGGTTCAAAAGTGGCTGTGCTGACGAGAGTAGGTGTATGGCAGCGAGGGCTTCTGTAGTAATGGTGGAAGGAAGGAAAGAAGGAAGGAGGAGAAGAATACGAAGAGGAAGAAAAGTAGGAGAGAGAGAAAGAAGGTGGACCACAGAATTGCCACGGGTAATGCTATAGTTAACCTGTTACAAATAGTCCGTTTGGGCGAGTTAGCTACACTTCCTGCCTGGCGCCTGACCGCGGGCCCCGTGGGGCGTGGGCGGGGCCTTGCTCCCCGCTTCCCTGCTCGCTGCTCCCGCAGTCTTCCAGAGGCCCATAGACCCCGGGGGAAGCTTCCAGCACAACACTAATTTATCAAAGTAGCGTGCTCAGTGATAATGGTGATCTGTGGTGTATATGGGTGTTACAGTGGCTCAACTGCGGAAAGTCGTCAAGGTGTTAAGTTCATTAGGTTTCCTAGAGACAAACACACCTTGAAGAAGTGGATTTTGGCCTGCAAACGAAAAGATTAATAAAGTGAGGGTGAAGTCTGCGCGGGTGAAGTCCAAACATTTTCCAAGAGAGTAATAAAATTTAAAAAAAGCCAACAAAGCTCTATAGTGAAAGTTTGGTAAAGGTAAATTAATTTAGTTAAAAATTTGCGTAAATATTATACAAAATAAAGATATGAATATAACAAAAATATTTTCATTATATTACAGGATTAGTTACCCCTGTAAATTAAGCTGTAGAACACTAATGTTCAGAAAAGATAAGAACACGTAAGCAGGCGGCGGTGGCCGAGTCGTCATAGTAACAGCCCCGTGTTCAGGAGGACGCGAGTTCAATCCCCGCCCGGTGCCACCAAGCTGGGATTTTTTAGCCGCCGCCGAGTGGCTTAAAACTACCCACATGCTGTCCAGAAGACCACCTATCAACCCGGACTCTAGATTCTAGGATCAAAGATGAGCTCTGGGAGGGCAGCATGAGCCAATGCAAGATGGCGCCACTATAAACACTCGCCTGCGCCAGAACGGGCTGTGCCGACCATCAGGACCCACCGGAAAGAAGCCTTGGACCGACCATCAGGATCCACCGGGAAGAACCCTACCGGCGCAATAGGCCGCAATGTAATTTTAAAAAAAATAAAAAATATAAAAAATCGATGGTAAACAGCGCAGTCAATATTTCTGCAGCTTGTTTACCATGTTTCTCACATTATTTATATTATTGTATAGTATTAGCCAACACAACAGCTGCCTAATTTAATGACTTATCCTTAGCAATAAAAAAGGCACAAAATCTGACCATGAATAAGAATAGATAAGGGTTTTCTAGTACATTTTTTTTTTTTTTACAACAAAGGAGGCAGCTCAAGGGCACACAAAAAAAGAAAACAATAATAAAAAAAAAACCGCTACTCGCTGCTCCTAAAGTAAAACAAAAGAGGTGGCCGAAAGGAAGATCAAATACAGGAGGAGAGGTGTCCTGATACCCTCCTCTTGAAAGAGTTCAAGTCGTAGGCAGGAGGAAATACAGATGAAGGAAGATTGTTCCAGAGTTTACCAGCGTGAGGGAAGAAAGAGTGAAGATGCTGGTTAACTCTTGCATAAGGGGTTTGGACAGTATAGGGATGAGCATGAGTAGAAAGTCGAGTGCAGCGGGGCCGCGGGAGGGGGAGAGGCATGCAGTTAGCAAGTTCAGAAGAGCAGTCAGCGTGGAAATATCGATAGAAGATAGAAAGAGAGGCAACATTGCGGCGGAATTTAAGAGGTAGAAGACTATCAGTATGAGGAGGAGAGCTGATGAGACGAAAAGCCTTAGCCTCCACTCTGTCTAGAAGAGCGGTGTGAGTGGAGCCCCCCCGGGCCCCCCCACACATGAGATGCATACTCCATACGAAGGCGGACAAGGCCCCTGTATTAGGACAGCAACTGTGCAGGGGAGAAGAACTGGCGGAGACGGTACAGAACGCCCAGCCTCGAGGAAGATGATTTAGTAAGAGATGAGATATGAAGTTTCCAGTTGAGTTTTGAGTTAAGGATAGACCGAGGATGATTAGTGTTGAGGAAGGTGATAGCTGGGTGTTGTCAAAGAATAATAGATAGTTTTTTTTTTTATTTTTTTTATTTTTTTTTTTTTACAGCAAAGGAGACAGCTCAAGGGCACAAAAAAGTAAACATTAATAAAAAAAAAAAAAGCCCGCTACTCGCTGCTCTTAAAAAGAATCCAAAGAGGTGGCCGAAACATAAGTCAGTTTCGGGAGGAGAGGTGTCCTGATACCCTCCTCTTGAAAGAGTTCAAGTCGTAGGCAGGAGGAAATACAGATGAAGGAAGATTGTTCCAGAGTTTACCAGCGTGAGGGATGAAAGAGTGAAGATGCTGGTTAACTCTTGCATAAGGGGTTTGGACAGTATAGGGATGAGCATGAGTAGAAAGTCGAGTGCAGCGGGGCCGCGGGAGGGGGAGAGGCATGCAGTTAGCAAGTTCAGAAGAGCAGTCAGCGTGGAAATATCGATAGAAGATAGAAAGAGAGGCAACATTGCGGCGGAATTTAAGAGGTAGAAGACTATCAGTATGAGGAGGAGAGCTGATGAGACGAAGAGCCTTTGCCTCCACTCTGTCCAGAAGAGCTGTGTGAGTGGAGCACCCCCACACATGAGATGCATACTCCATACGAGGGCGGACAAGGCCCCTGTATATGGACAGCAACTGTGCAGGGGAGAAGAACTGGCGGAGACGGTACAGAACGCCCAGCCTCGAGGAAGCTGATTTAGTAAGAGATGAGATATGAAGTTTCCAGTTGAGATTTTGAGTTAAGGATAGACCGAGGATGTTTAGTGTTGAGGAAGGTGATAGCTGGGTGTTGTCAAAGAATAGGGGATAGTTGTTTGGAAGATTGTGTCGAGTGGATAGGTGGAGAAACTGTGTTTTTGAGGCGTTGAAGGACACCAGGTTCTTCTTGCCCCAATCGGAAATAATAGTAAGGTCTGAGGCTAAGCGTTCTGCAGCCTCCAGCCTTGAGTCGTTAAGTTCCTGAAGGGTGGGTCTTCTATTAAAAGAAGTTGAATAATGCAGAGTGGAATCATCGGCGTAGGAATGGATAGGACAGTTCGTTTTGGAAAGAAGATCATCAATGAACAACAGAAAAAGAGTGGGAGATAGGACAGAACCCTGTGGGACACCACTGTTAATAGATTTAGGGGAAGAACAGTGACCGTCTACCACGGCAGAAATAGAACGGTCAGAAAGGAAACTGGAGATAAAGGTACAGAGAGAAGGATAGAAGCCGTAGGAGGGTAGTTTAGAAAGCAAAGATTTGTGCCAGACCCTATCAAAAGCTTTTGATATGTCCAGCGCAATAGCAAAAGTTTCACCGAAACGGCTAAGAGAGGATGACCAAGAGTCAGTTAAGAAGGCTAGGAGATCACCAGTAGAACGCCCCTTGCGGAACCCATACTGGCGATCAGATAGAAGGTCAGAAGTGGAAAGGTGCTTTTGAATCTTCCGGTTAAGGATTGATTCAAAAGCTTTAGATAGACAAGAAAGTAAAGCTATAGGACGGTAGTTTGAGGGATTGGAGCGGTCACCCTTCTTAGGCACAGGCTGTATGAAGGCATACTTCCAGCAAGAAAGAAAGGTAGATGTTGACAGGCAGAGGCGAAAGAGTTTGACCAGGCAGGGTGAGAGTGAACCAGATGACATACCGCAGTCATGACGTCATCGATGACGTTTCAGTGAGCTATCCTTATATTATATCATCCTATCGGCCCCCCCCCCCCCCCCACACACACACACGCATTGGAAGGCAGCGTGACGTCATAGCATGCATAATAAAACTGTGTAATGAAACACACGAGAAAAAAAAATCCTGCTCCCGTCGGGAATCGAACCAGCGATCAAAGAGGCGGGTATGCCCCGCCTTAATCACTCGGACATGGAGACGCCCTTCTTATGAGGCGAGCTAGGGAAGACTTGCTCATCAGGCCGGCCGGTCAGCAGCAATACAAAGTAAAGCCAGCGCAGAGTAAATAATTATAAGAAATACTAAGCTTTGCAAATTCCTGTCCATTAAGGTATGTCCATAAGATACACCTCTACTTAGAGCAAGAGAGTTTCGATAAACAAGTTTTGGATCACTTACTTAATTGACCGATGCGTCCTTGACATCTTAAGTATAAACGTGAACGGGCTCAGTCCGAATGCTTACTTGACCGACGCGTCCTTCCCAGCAAACCAGCACCGTTAGCAGAAGTGCGGCCACCGTCGGCAAAATTTGTGACGTCAGTTCGACGGAGGGCCTCCGTACTCCCAGCAAATATAACCGTCGGCAGAAGAGCGGTCACCGTCAGCAAAATTTCTGACGTCAAATCGACGGATGGCCTCCGTACTCCAACGACTTTAAGTATCATCTCCTGCAGTGACATGCTGTGAATGCGTATGTAAAAGACGTTGTTTATGAATGTGACTCAATGGTATGTATGTGATGGATAATGAATCGATCAGTCTTTCCAGAAACTGCAAACGACCATGGGCATATAGTATATACACTTATGTGCACACACACACACACACACACACACACACACACACACGCGCGCGCGCATAACACAATTAACATTCACTAGTGACGTTAATCCTTCTTCGATTTTTTTTTTTTTTTTTTTTGTAATTCAATCATTGTGTTATCATTATTAATATATATAAATTAAAATGAAATTATATACTACGTGGAGTTCTATACCCATAATGTAATGCGAAAAAAAAGTCGGGCAATCATGATGTGTTCGCTGGAACGCCGGCGGGCGGCACACGACACAAGTCAGTGTGCACTGTGGAGCCGGCGGTGGGTGTGTGGTACGTGAACGTCTGGTCTTCCGTGCTATATTTTGAAATGCTTTTCTGTGCAATGTATGTTTGCTGAAGTTCTTACGTATTTTATGAAGTACTGTGGTAGTTAGTTGTAATAAGTGCATACGATTAGCTGTAACTGATGAAATGACTCATTCAGAACCCGATAGCCTAGCTACGTACTTTATTTTGTTTTCTCGTGATCTTTTTTTTTTCTTTTTTGTTTACTTAAATTATCTCATTCTTTTCCTAATACTGTAATATTATATGTGGCAGTGGCAGATTCGTTGTCATAATATTTATTAATATAGTACTATTGTATAGTGTAAGTGCATAATGCTTTTTTATCAGTTTCCAGAATGTGTCCGTAGTCATATGAGAGCGCATAGCCTACTACCTAGTGTAAGTGCATATAGCTTTTTTATTAATTTCCAGAACGTGTCCGTGGGCATATGAGTAGACATAGCCTACTGCATGGTGTAAATGCACAAAGTTTTTTTATGAGTAGGCATAGCCTACTGCATAGTGTAAATGCATAATGCTTTTTTATGAGTAGGCATAGCCTACTGGATAGTGTAAATGCATAATGCTTTTTTATGAGTAGGCATAGCCTACTGCATAGTGTAAATGCATAATGCTTTTGTTATTGTTAATTTCCAGAACCTGTCCGTGGGCATATGACTAGGCATAGTCTACTGCATAGTGTAAATGCATGATGCTTTTTTATGAGTAGGAATAGCCTACTATATAGTGTAAGTGCATATGCTTTTTTTTAATTAATTTCCAGAACGTGTCCGTGGGCATAGGAGTACGCATTGCCTACTGCATAATGTATGTACATAATGATTTTTGTATTTTTTATTTATTTTGTATTAACTACAGGACTTCACAACATACTTATGCCAGTAATTTACAGGATGGTAGCAGCTAACAGCGATAACAACGTGACAATTTTATACGGACTAATTAAGAATTTAGATTTTTTTTTTTTTTACTTAACGTAGCCTACCTACATGTAGCCTACTGTCAATGACTAGGATTTCTGTGTTCAAATTATGGGCCGGAGGACAAAACAAGTTCAGGTAGTGGAATAATTACGAATGAGCAGCAATTACATAACGGTTGTTGTATAGTTCATGCATCATTTGTGGGAAAGCTAACATTAACAATAGGAAAGATAACTGAGCAAGAATAATAAGGATATGGTAAACTATAACGGATCTATATAGCTGATATATCATCATATTTGATATAGATTTAAATGGTTTGACATATATGTATATTGCACGATGAATATATGTATGGGAACAATTTTAGTTGAAGTTGTAATGACAACTACCTCAAACTATTACAGGTGTCTATATTTTTTGTTAAGACCATTATATTTTACTGTTGTAATTTAATCATTCATAAATTTAAAGTGGACAATGAAGTTTCATTATATTAGGTGACTAGCTATTATACTCTTCAAGATTCTTACTTAGTTTGATTTACATGTGACATGCAAAAAAGTATATATATTTTTTTTTCACATGGTATAATTTATCATGCAAATCTATTTTTTATTGGTATAGTTAAGTAACTTTAGTATACTATATTTATAATAATAGTTATAATTCCAGTCGTTGCAATACATTTATTTCTAATGTCTTTATGGCAGTGTGGCTTGTGGTAAAAGTAATGGGCGATGTGGGTGAGTGGGGGCTGGGGCTAGCATATTATATATGATCGGCATATGGGAGGCAAAGATCGGCATATGGGAGACATATGACCGGCATGGTACGTCGGGCCTCCGTTAAAACGATGAGCAAAAAGGACATCGGGCCGACGGAGTTTTGCACCGTAGGGCCGCCGCAACAACACACGTCGGCCCGCTGGAGGGCCGTCGTACTTGTTTTTGCCGGGAATTGTCATCTTAAGTAACGTAAACGGGCTCAGTCCGAATTCCTACTTGACCGACGCGTCCTCGTCATCTTATGTAATGTGAACGGGCTCAGTCCGAATTCATACATGACCGACGCGTCCTTGTCATCTTAAGTAACGTGAACGGGCTCAGTCCATATGCATACGTGACCGATGCGTCTTTGTCATCTTATGTAACGTGAACGGGCTCAGTCCAAATTCATACGTGACCAATGTGTCCTTGTCATCTTAAGTAACGTGAACGGGCTCAGTCCAAATTCATACCTGACCGATGTGTCCTTGTCATCTTAAGTAACGTGAACGGGCTCAGTCCAAATTCATACGTGACCGATGCGTCCTTGTCATCTTAAGTAACGTGAACGGGCTCAGTCCGAATTCATACGTGACCGATGCGTCCTTATCATCTAAAGAAACGTGAACGGGTTCAGTCCGAATTCATACGTGACCGATGCTGCCTGTCATCTTAAGTAACGTGAACGGGCTCAGTCCGAATTCCTACTTGACCGATGCGTCCTTGTCATCTTAAGGACAGCGCTTACGAGGCAAAGCGAGCCATCAGGTGCTGGTGCGTTACCCCCGCCGTTTACGCGCCACACGATTCATGACTGAGGGCCCTGTCCAGCGCTCAAGACGCAAAGTTTTCCCGCCACACAGCAAATTGTATGTCGTATGAAGGGCCAGTGTCTCCTTGACTTGTCCGTTACTCCCACCGTTTACCCGTCACTCGAGGAGTCAGTGACTGCCTCGGCCAGCGCTCAGGAGGCAAAGCGAACCATTATTAAGGGAGAGCTACCTACCCCCGCTGTTTACCCGCCAGTGGGCGGGCGGGCGGGCGAGCTACCCCCGCCGATTACCCGTTTGCCTCGGCCAGCGATCACGAGGCAAAGCGAGCCATCAGGTGCTGGCGTGTTGACCCCGCCGTTTACCCGCCACACGATTCATGACTGAGGGCCTCCTCCAGCCTCTCGAGAGGCAAAGTTTACCCGCCACACAGCAAATTGTATATCATATGGAGGGCCAGTGTCTCTTTGACTTGTCCGTTACTCCAGTTGAGCACCTCAAAATGCTCCTTTTCTCCCGAAGCTATTTCTAGGGATATCTCATGACTGCGGTACCGTATTTTAATTAGCACCGAAAACAAATTCATTGTAGACTTGCGAAGCGTAGGTATGTCTAAAGTTGAAGGAATTCCTTGGGACATCTCATGACTGGGGTAGCGTATTTTCAAGTAATTAGCACCCTCTGACATTACAGTTGAACCACATTAACTATACACTTGCGTAGCGTAGGAATGTCTAAAATTGAAAATATTCCTTGGGACATCTCATGACTGCGTGCTCGAATTTACAATTAATTTGCACCGTACACATTACAGTTGAACCTCATTAAATATACACTTGCCTAGTGTAGGTATGTTGCTCAGTTTCAGTCCGGGAGAAAAGGAGCATTTTGAGGTGCTCAACTCAGTCCGTGCTACATATCTCGCTCATTCCAGTCCTAGAAAGACCGAGTTTCGTGGTGGGACTGGAATGAGCGAGATAGGGAGCACGAAAGAATCGGTGCAGAGGAGGATGACTAAGATGATTCAGGGGTTGAGAAACTTGACATACGAGGAAAGACTCAAACAGTTAAACTTGCATTCTCTAGAAAGGCGAAGGGTGCGTGCAGACATGATCGAGGTTTATAAATGGATGAAGGGCTTTAATAAGGGATACATTCATAAGGTTTTGTTGGTAGGAGAACCGGGCAGGACACGAAGTAATGGGTTTAAACTGGATAAATTCAGATTCAACAGGGACATAGGCAAAAATTGGTTTACTAACAGGGTGGTGGATGAGTGGAATAGGCTTAGCAGTCATGTGGCGAGTGCCAATACAATTGTCACATTCAAAAATAGAATAGATAAACTCATGGACAGCGATATTAGGTGGGGTTAGATACACGGGACCTTAGGGTCAAAGGAGCTGCCTTGTACAGGCCTACCGGCCTCTTGTAGACTCCTGCGTTCTTATGTTCTTATGTTCTAATTGAGCTGAGCACCCCAAAATGCTCCTTTTCTCCAGGACTGAACGTGAGCAACATACCTACACTACGCAGGTGTATAGTTAATGTGGTTCAACTGTAATGTGTACGGTGCTGACTGATTGAAAATACGAGCACTCAGTCATGAGATGTCCCTAGGAATTCCTTCAATTTCATACATGTCTACGCTACGCAAGTCTACCATTAATGTGCTTTCGGTTCTAACTAAAATACGCTACCGCAGCCATGAGATATTCCTACGAATAACTTCGGGAGAAAATGAGCATTGTTGGGTGCTCAGCTCAATCCGTGCTCCCTATGTTGCTCATTCCAGTGTCACCAAAAAATCGGACTTTCTGGGAATGGAATGAGCGAGATATGGAGCACGGATTGAGCTGAGCACCTAAAATTGCTCCTTTTCTCCCGGACAGAAAGTGAGCAACATTCCTACACTACGCAAGTGTATAGTTAATGTGGTTCAACTGTAATGTCACGGTTTTGCCTTTGACGACTTCTTCTGTTTTGACACACAAGAAATATGTTCTTCACGTCTTACAAAGTGCCAAGGAAACGATAAATTGTGCGGGTGAGCTACCCCCGCCGATTACCCGCTTGCCTCGGCCAGCGATCACGAGGCAAAGCGATCCACCAGGTGCTGGCGCGCTACACCCGCCGTTTACCTGCCTCACGAATCATGACTGAAGGCCTTGTCCAGCTCTCGGGAGGCAAAGTTTACCCGCCACACAACAAATTGTATGTCGTATGAAGGGCCAGTGTCTCCTTGACTTGTCCGTTACTCCAGCCGTTTACCCGTCACTCGAGCAGTCGATGACTGTCTCGGCCAGCGCTCAAGAGGCAAAGCGAACCATTAAGGGCGAGCGACCTACCCCCGCCGATTACCCGCTGGCCTCGGCCAGCGCTCTCGAGGACTGCGTGCGTTACTCCAGCCGTTTACCCGTCACTCAAGCAGTCGGTGACTGCCTCGGCCAGCGTTCACGAGACAAAACGAACCATTAAGGGCGAGCAGGGATGGGGTATTCGTATTCGAATACATTATAATACAGTATTTTGGTGTATTCGTATTCGTATTTGAATACTTGTCATCTGACATCAAAGTATTCGCCTTCGTATTCGAATATGTGGGAAAAATATTCTTCGAATAATATGCCGAATAATCTTAAATCCATCATCAGAAATAAGTTATTGTTTCTTCCAAATTACAAATCTTTCCTGTTTGTCTGACTTGTATGATACAGGACAGGTCAATTGCATTGCAACCAAATTGTGAGGCCTCTCTCGATCACTATATCCTTCCCCTACCGTTCACTCTTCCTTCCCTCATCCTCGAACGGTGTCATGACTTGTACGAGACCCGTATACCATCCCTCCCCTTCCCCCCTTGTCCCTTCTAGCTAGCTGAATCTACGAGACCGAGACGCGTATTCACCCTGGCCGCTTCTTACCAGTACCAGTATTCTCCCTCGGTCTGTCTCACACTGTCACTCAGTTAAGTTTTCGTTTTTGTTACTAATACACAGTAGTCATGTCTAGTCCTCCAGCAAAGCGGAAACGACAGCCGTATGCGCAGAAATACACATAAAAAATGGGAAAATGACCCGTTGTTTAAAAGTTGGCTGACAAGAAGCGGCAAAGGGCCAATATGTTTCCACTGTAAATTGTGTAATTCTGACGAAAAGGCGGGTAAATCACAAATCTGATATATATATATCTATATATATATATATATATATATATATATATATATATATATATATATATATATATATATATATATATATATATATATATATATATAAAAAAAAATACTACAAGGAAATGCTGTGCTAAATTGTAGGCAAATCAGGGAACTTTAGTCAATTCGATCTGGCAGCCAAGAGGCAAAGCTTACCCGCCCCACAGCAAATTGTATGTCGTACGAAGGGCCAGCGTCTCGACTTGTGCTACAATTCCCAAAGTCTTAGGAAAAATTATCCCACCACTTGTAGGGAACATATCCAGCTTGTCGTAGTAGCTAGCACACGACTTAATAAATGACGCTGGATCAACCACCACCATACGAGGAGGAGGCAGGCGGCTCCTCGTTGGTTGGAGGATCGATCTCCGCGGAGAAGGGGGGCGACTATGGGTATTTTTTTTTTACGTATATATATAAAATCGGACAAATACGTGTTTTTTTTCGCTCAGCATGGGCGGGATAGCCAAAAATTGCCATGTGGTGAGGTTTCTTTTCATAAAATTAAAGCCCCTGCCCCCTGGAAGCCATATTTAAATGGCCCGCGCTATTGCGTCATAGCCCGGCTCGCGCGCCAACACACGCTGTATCATGCAGTGTTTGTATGTACATAACATTTGCATAAGAATTTTTTTTTTCTTCGTAAATTTTATCATCTGTCATTCCTCTCGTGCCGGATCGCAGGGAGGGTTTGAGTTGAGGAGAAGGGTTTGGTGGAGCCAGTCCCTACCCAGACAACAACGGGGAAGGGCACGCAACCTGTTCGTTTGTACTCCAGCCTTGTCTCGGACACGTTCTGGAAATCAATGAAAAAAAGCATATGTACTTACTCTATACAGTAGGCTATGCCTACTCATAAAAAAAACATTATGCATTTACACTATGCAGTAGACTAAGCCTAGTCATATGCCCAAGGACACGTTCTGAAATTAACAATAACAAAAGCATTATGCATTTACACTATGCAGTACGCTATGCCCACTCATAAAAAACAGCATTATGCATTTACATTATGCAGTAGGCTATGCCTACTCATAAAACAGCATTATGCATTTACACTCTGCAGTAGGCTATGCGTACTCCTATGCCCACGGACACGTTCTGGAAATTAATAAAAACAAAAGCACTATGCACTTACACTGTGCAGTAGGCTATGCATATTAATAAATATGATGATAACGAATCTGCCACTGGCACATATAATATTACAGTATTAGGAAAAGAATGAGATAATTTAAGTAAACAAAAAAGAAAAAAAATAACGAGAAAACAAAATAAAGTACGTAGCTAGGCTATCGGGTTCTGACTGAATCATTTCATCAGTTATAGCTAATCG
The DNA here is from genome assembly GCF_024679095.1 of Eriocheir sinensis. Lineage (NCBI taxonomy): Eukaryota > Metazoa > Arthropoda > Malacostraca > Decapoda > Varunidae > Eriocheir > Eriocheir sinensis. The sequence goes on from NW_026110425.1 coordinate 80,773, forward strand.
TATGCATTTATTACAACTAACTATCACAGTACAGCATAAAATACGTAAGAACTTCAGCAAACTTACATTGCACAGAAAAGCATTTCAAAATATAGCAGGAAGACCAGGGCCCGTATCCCCGAGAGTTATTAACTTTTACTTTTTAAGTTACTATCAAAGTTAATAGTTTCAAATTATTGAGAGTAAAAGCTATCCTCGTCAACTTTGAGTGTAAGTATTAGCAAATCCCTGGCTACTATTATCTTCTTCTTCTTCTTCTTCTTTATGGGGGGCTCGTTGCTAAGGACGCCTCCGTGCAAAACGTAAACATCCGACATGAATTAAGTATATATTTCAAAAGAAAAATAAAGAATATATGTATAAATGTACAACAGAAACATAATAAATGGCAAACACAAGAAAATACTGAGTTTTGTGGCAGACAGAAGCAGCCTCAAAGGCTGCTTTTAATCCGTCACTCGTCAATGCCCGTATCTCCCCTCCTGCGTCACGAATTGATCTGCTGAAATTACCGCACCATAACCATGTCATCTGCCCCAATGAACACATCTATGGGCCGGAGAACCAGCGCAGAAAAGGAGTAAGTTTAATTGGTCGCCAGATGAAACGGTCTTCTTGCATCAAATTCAAGAAAAAATACGTATAATCAGAGGGTGTTATGGGAAGAGTATCACCCCTGAGGATAAGAAGAGAGCGTGGACTGAAGTGACAGAAGCTGTAACAAGGTTGATAATCACATATTGATGGTTCAATCAGCTTACAAACTAACCTAACCTAATCAATTGGGTATTTTTTGCATAATAACACAACCACTGACTTTCCAAACAGAACATACCTTTTCATTATGTATCTGAATAGTTTCATTATGACCATTTCTGCCACAACCCCCTCTCCCTCAACAACCTAACATAACTAAACCTAACCATGCCAAACCTGCCCTGTCCTACCGAACACATCCTAACTTAGCATGCCAAGTTTGTCGGGGGGGAAGAGGGGGTTGGTATAGATAGTTAAGGCATATTAACCCTGTTTTCATTCTATATTTATTTTTATTTGTTTATTTTTTTTTTTACAGGGGGGGGGGGTGCTAGGCATGCCAGACTATGGACTCTTTTACAAGTACTTTATGTCAAGACTATATGGGAATGGGTAGGTTTTGTGAGAATGGTAAAGTAAGATTAAAATAGTATATTTATAGCATTGGTCAAACAGATTATGGTGATATAATATTAGATTGAAATGTACTCAAGATAATGAAATTAAGGTTAATGGGTTTATTTTTTTGTTACATATTCACATGTTCATGATTCAAGTAACTTGCAAACTAACCTAACCTCGTCAAATGGGTATTTTTGTATACAAACACAACCACAGAGTTTTCAAACAGAACATACTTTTTCCTACTGCTTCACGTGAATAGCATCATCATGACCATTTCTGCTGCAACCCCCACTCCCTCAACAATCTAACATAACTAAACCAACTCCTGCTAAACCTGTCCTACCTGACACATCCTAACCTAACATGGTAGGTCCCCAAGTGTCAAACCTGCCCCGTCCTACCGAACACATCCTAACTTAACATGACAAGTTTGTTGGGGGGGGGGGGAGAGGGGGCTGGTTAGATAGTTAAGGGATATTTGCCCTTTCTTTATTCTTTATTTATTTTTATTTGTTTATTATTTATTTTTATTGGGGGGGGGGGGGGGATGCTAGGCATGCCAGACTATGGACACTTTTACAAGTACTTTATGTCAAGACTATATGGGAATAGGTAGGTTTCGTGAGAACGGTAAAGTAAGATTAAAATAGTATATTTATATCATTGGCCAAACAGATTATGGTGATATAATGTTAGATTGGAATGTACTCAAGATAATGAAATTAAGGTTAACGCTTTTATTTTTTTTGTTACATATTCACATATCCATGATTCAAGTAACTTGCATACTAACCTAACCCCGTCAAATGGGTATTTTTGTATACAAACACAACCACAGAGTTTCCAAACAGGACATACTTTTTCCTACTGCTCCATGTGAATAGCATCATCATGACCATTTCTGCTGCAACCCCCACTCCCTCAACAATCTAACATAACTAAACCAACTCCTGCTAAACATGTCCTACCAAAAACGTCCTAACCTAACATGGTAGGTCCCCAAGTTTGTTAGGGTGGAAAAGGTGTTAGTATAAGAGAGTCAAGTCAGATTTACCTGTTATTTTATTTATTCCTTATTTAATTTTTTTTCGAGGGGTGGGTGGGTTGGGCATGCCAGGCTCTCAACACTTTTACAAATATTTTATGTTAAGACTATATCGGAATAGGTAGATTTGATGAGAATGGTAAAGTAAGATTAAAATATTATTTTGATAGCATTGGTCAAACAGTTTCTGGTGATATAATGTTAGGTTAGAAGTACTCAAAGGATTGGAATTAAGATTAATGCTTTGATTTTTTTTGTATAGCTGTATTGTGTAATATCCTCCTACTTAGAGAAAAGCATTTTAGAAAAGTAGGTAATGAAAAGTATTATTTATGGCCATGTTCATAACAACTAAAAAGTTAATGTCTTATGATGCATGTAAATAAAATATTGGTACTGATTTAGCTTTCCATCACAGCATGTATTAAATGTTATTGGAGAAGGTATGGGAAATAAATTGCATGCCATAGTGAAACGATTAAGAAACTTGCTTCACATTTATACCCTGACAGTGCCTTCCCTGGGAGTGGACCCCGTACGCAGAATGACTGTGAGAGGCGTTGGTACAACGTACAACAAAAATCAAAGCCTTGCATTGCCAAGTGCAAGAATGAGCAGCGGCAGACTGGTAATTTTTTTTAGTTGTTATGTCTTTAAATGTAAAACTTATATTAGTTAGTTTTTTATGTGCTCACAGAATGCAGCTATACTGGCCACAATGCCTTTATTTCAGCTTAAAGTTAATAAGTTCATAGCAGTTAACTGCATATTTGATATAGAAATTTGTTTAATGTTCATCTGTCAATGACTATCAATCTATCTAAATACCTTGGTTGTCTTCCCCCAGTGAAGGGTTTTAGCCAAGACAGGCACACACTTACTCACACACTCACACTCATGTACACCACTCTCTCAGCTGTACAGACCCTGAAGGAGTAAAAAAGGCCCTAACTGTATGGGGGATTAGCTGCACAGTTCAGACAGGGAACTTCCACACCAAGGCTTCACAGCATGCACTGGTTTACCCCTGCCCTTCATAACAATGACATTTCCCCCAGCACCTGAGTGCCCCACACGTGTGGCACCACAAATACGCAGGCGCCTGCCTATATAACTATGACATTAACTGTGGTAGATAAACTGGTGTATGACATCATACGCTGCTCGTCTCATGTATTTGAAGGGGTACCAGGGCCATTCAGCATTGACATGATGTGCTAGGGATAGGACAGCATCAACAGTCAAGCAGCAGTGAAATATTGACTGGCCTGTATGTTTTTGGTAAAAACTTTTATATTCTTATTAAAACAATTTATTAATCACCGTTAAATTCATATTCTTTGTAGATACACACTTTATCAGTATTGCTAGAGACCATCCCAGCACATTGTTCATTAATTGTGGAAAAGATACCATTAGCTGCTCCGGCAACAGCCACTGCTTCAATATCTGCTGGCCCTATGACACCAGCCACTGCTTCATCATCTGTTGGCCCAATGACACCAGCCATTGCTTCATCATCTGCTGGCCCAATGACACCTGCTATCACAAGGGATGACAATGAAGCTGCTCCATCACAGTCACCACCTACTTCATCGGAGTTAAGAGACGCCTTTCATAGGGCAGCAGTATAATTTTTTGATGCTGGGGCTGAATATTACTGCCTCAAGGCTATGATTTTGTCACTTTTTTTTTTTTTTTTTTTTTTACTGAGGAGGTTAGGGTGTAAGGGGTGAAAAATAATAACTGATGTTTTTCGACGGAAATGGTTGGCAAATTCATTAAAAGCACAAAATTTACGGGAAAAAAAAGTGTGCCATTGTGAGTGGGTTCACTTGAGATTGGGCTCCAATACACCTCCGTGGTCTAGTGGTCAGCATGCCTGGCTTCTACGCGGGCCAGGTTCGAATCCCGGCCTGGGCAGTCGGCGTGCAGCTCACCCAGCTGATCATCCTCCCTCTCGGGCTGGTCGATAAATGACTACCTGGGGAAACTGTGGTAACCCGGATGTCACACTGGCCCTGTGTCCCGGGGTAATGGGCTCCCTCCCACCACAGGCTCAAGGCCCAATGTTACGGAGATGAGCACCGAGGCCACGCGCTGCTACAGCGTATGCCCCAACTTTACCTTTACCTTTATTGGCTCGACTGACAGACATGGCTTTGTATGTCGAAGGTCACTGGTTCAATCTCCACAGCCAGCATTCTCTAACTTGGATTTTTCCGAGTTCCCTAGAGCCTAGATTAATTTCTCGGTGTTAAATGAGGAGATTTGCACCGGCACCCAGTCATGGGTGTTACAAGATGCGTTGTTACAATCAGGGGCGTCATTTAGCCTTCAAAAGTGGGAGGGACATTAGGGCAGACAGTTTAATATATATATATATATATATATATATATATATATATATATATATATATATATATATATATATATATATATATATATATATATATATACCATCATTACCTTATAAAACCTTTAGGCACTGATCATATTTGCATTTTATGTAGTCTGTGATGCAGGCAGGATATTCATTAGCACCTAATTAGACTCATGCTGCTCTCCAGTGCTCTCTGATGAACTCACAATCAAAGAAGTAGTATACCTATATGGTAGCATTGAGTAGTCTTAGGTCACTTGGTAAAGTGTTCACCTAAGTCCGACCCAAGCTGACAACTTAAACCTAAGCGCGTTTGCAAGCTGAGTGTTTAGAATATTGGCATAATAATAAAAGGTGCTGAAAAGTGGATTCCACTACTTTATTGAATATATGAATAATTATATACTGAATTTGTAATGGAGCTAAGATAAAAAAAAAGCTATGTTTTCAGCGGTCATACCATGATCTCATGAAAATAATTAGGTTCACATATATAATTAATTACTACGTATTTTGGTATGATGACCATTGCACGTTAATACCATAGCTTTGCGAGCATTCAGTAATCTTAGGTCACTTGGTAAAGTGTTGACATAAGTCCGACCCAAGCTGACAACATAAACCTAAGCATGTTTGCAAGCTGAGTGCTTAGAATATTGGCATAATAATAAAAGATGCTGAAAACTAGATTCCACTAATAGAGTAATTATATACTGAATTTGTAATGGAGCCAAGATAAAAAAGCCATGTTTTTCAGTGGTCATACCATGATCTCATGAAAATAAATAGGTTGACATATATAATTAATTACTATGTATTTTGTTATGATGACTATTGCACATTAATACCATAGCTTTGTATCCAATGATGAATATCTTCAAGCAAGACACGAATAGCAACAGATTGGTCACCAATTCAGTCAGTAAACACAATACTCCAGAAAAAGTATACACTGAATTCACAATAAAGTTGTTTTTCCACTTTGAACTTTGTAAACAGAAACCAAGTAACCTCGTTTTACTTCACTCATAAGTCATGATGTTCGCGATGTGGTCACCTCGACCTTTCGTTCCTCCTCCCTCACACTGGCAGACGTCCCTAACAAGCTTTCTTACCACCATTATCTCAATATGAATAACCGGCAGCAATAATTATAAATCATATTCTAAATGACATTTTAATGCAATTTTAATGTCATCTTTTTCATTTGCATGTGTGTACCTTTCTGCTACAAATAAATGTTTTTTTTCACGTTTTTTTTTCCTTAACTCGAATATTTCACATTTTAATCAATAACAAAGGCATCAAACACTAATTGCATGTTCAAGCTATGTTTTTTTTTTTTTTTTTTTTTTGACATAAACTACATCCTTTTCCTTTGGTGCCATTATTTTCACATGGGTACAGTCTATCACTCCCACAACACCGGCAAGTTGGTAGAATTCTGCTTGCTTTACACGGATCTCCACCCTATCAAGGGGAGACTGGATAAACCTCCCGACTACCTATGGGTCACTGAGGGCGGCCAGAGTTTCCACAATCACCCTGCTTACACTATTCTGACTTACCCCCTAACTCATCACTTGAACACTGCAGCATTTTTCCTGTAGCCAAGTACCTTTAATTCAAAATCACTTTCAACCCCGGGGTGAGGGAATGCTCCCTTTGAACTGGATCTTGTAGCTCTCTTCTCACCAAATCAGTCACATACTCCATTCCTGCACGGTCTAATATGTATGTCTTGACAAGTTCACCATCGTTATACAGTTCCAAAGCGCCCTATCAAACTCTAAATTGCGGAGGCGGGCTGGACGAGAGAGTCCGGTGGCCATGTTGATATGGGTCTGGGTCTGGGATTCACTATTAACTTTACGATTAAGTGTTTAGAAGTCCTCGCCAGCACTCTCAAGTTAATACCAAAGTTAATAGTAGGTATTAGGCTAATAGTTGTTGAGGATACACTTTGAGAGTGAAGTTAATACCAAAGTCGAAAGTTAATACCAAGTTTAGTATTAATAGTTGTCGAGGATACGGGCCCAGACGTTCACGTACCACACGACTCACACCCGCCGCCGTCTCCACAGTGCACACTGACTTGTGTCGTGTGCCGCTGTCACTGGCAAAATTGACCCTCGGGCAAAATAGAGGCCGGGCATCCACATATCTCTGTTATCTTAGCTCAAGTTCGTGTATGTGGGCTTCTTTTCGACTGATATGGCGTCTAGAGCTAGCATGATCATCATTCTTTATTATGATGACAAAGACCATGTCAAAATTTGCCTCATTAAATAAGAAATTACATAAAGTTCGGTAGCTTTTCCTCGTCGCCAAGCCATCCTCCAGCAGCGCTCCGACACCTATGATCGCACATTCATTTTTCTCAGAAAATAGGATACCAATCACATTTACATCAACATATTTCCACAGGTAAATACTTAGGGCATGTTCACACCAAGATGCGACGCCTGAGATTCATTAATAATGACAGGGGAAGGAAAAATATAGGCCCCTGTCATCGACAAAATTAAGCCTCGGGCAGAATTGAGCCTGGGCATCTATATGCTCAGATTTCTTCGCTATTATATGTTGTAAGATCGTTCTGTTGACATGTATGGGTATATTAACGCTTTCTGTATCTACATATAGAAGGAAAACGCAAAATTATCCCTAGTAAATCAGAACTTACATAAAGTTCGGCAGCTTTTCCTCGTCGCCAAGCCATCCTCCAGCAGCGCTCCAACACTAGGGTGGAGCGTTTTTTAACTTTTTTTGAAATTCATTTGTGGCTAGTGTGGAAAAGGTGCCAAATGGTGAGAAAAAAATGGTGTTAAAAGCATTTTTCTCTAGGACAGTATCTTCTGTCCCCGCCATCTCATCAAAGTTGGAGAAATAAGGGTCTAAAATAGGTAAACTTCACATAATACCCCATTTTTACAACTTATTATGAAATGCTTGTGGCTAGTGTGCAATATTGTTTTCGAGTTGCATATTAATAGCATACTAAATATGGAGGCTGTACAAATATATCTTCTGTCCCCGCAACGTGCTTGAAATATTGAAAATTTCGATTTTTTTGAGACAAATTTTTAAAAATTCCCAAAAATCAAATACAAAGAAACTTTCATATGGCTAGTTCCTAAGTTGTTTTACAACACTTATACTTTATCTGTGTAAAATTTCATCGACATCAGTTAATATCTTCTGTTCCCGCCACGTCACTTTTAAATATTTAGTAATTATATTTATTTTTTATATTGCAAGGGATGTCAGTTCGAAGAATACTACAAAGGAAAATTACAAAATCGCTAAAATCTACTGACAAAAGTACAGAGGATCACTTTAGCTGCATAACACACACACACACACACAGTTACTAGCCTCCCTGAAATGGAGGGGGGGACTTAAAGATTTTTTTTTTTTTTTTTTTTTTTTTAGCTCGTTAAGGTATATCTAGAATAAGTATTAAGACACAGCTCTTCGCCTATTTCTCATTTGCATATTGTAAATAAAAAATAGCCCAGAACTCACCAAGAGGAGGTGGCTGTGTATCGAGTTCCACCCATTCTCCAGCCCAGCCACCCTACCATTGCTGGATTTACTTAGATCTTAAATTGCTTCTTTGTGTCAAACTTAGGCATATTCTTCCTTGATTCCAATGTATTCTTAATGAATCCTTCTCTTTTTGCTTCTCCGCAAACATGTTCTGATGCTTCTGTTACTAATTTAATTAATCTTTCAACAGCTTGTGTGTGACAGGGGATATCTGTGTAGTGTGATGATAGCATGCCTCCTGTCTGAATAAGTTTTGTTATTTCTTTCTGACTCATGTTCTTTGTTAATGGTGGTTCTGTTATTCCTGTGTTTTGCCACTTGATCATATCAATGAATGTACTGCTGTTGAAATTTAACTCAGGAATTTCAAAACTTCTGATTGCTGATCTGGCTAATGTTCGAGCCTTCAAAATTCTTCGCCATCCCAACTCTGATATGCTTTTGGTCGTCGTTTATCATAGAAAGTAAGATGTTTTCTGGATGGCCAAAGTACGCATTTCTCTGAATAACTGGATTAACTATTGCTTGAATATTTGCATCCAACATTGCAACTCTTCTAACAGTATCATGAAGGTGTTTGGCTCCAAAAATAACTGATGGCTCGCATTTAATTTTGAACCACATTGGTGCATAAACTTCCATTATGTATTTTACTATTGCTATCAAATTTTCTGTGGGATTTTCTGCTGTCATGTACAAGCGAAGAATTCTATTCGCTGTAGTGATCCAACGTGAATGCGCAATTTTACCTGGATTGCGATTCATTAAGGATTCTCCACAAACACCAGAGGAAACTGCTCTATATGCTTCAAGCAAATACTTCTGATCAGTGCTTAAATCTGAAAGGTCAACTTCAATGTTGATCTCTTCTGCCTGGATGGGTTCAAAGTCAATAATAGGCAGATTCTCACAGTTAGACAGTTGTTTTCCAATTGTACCACTAAAGCCTCTGGGTCCTGTTGTAGGCCCATCTAATTTTGTAATCAGATGCCTCAGTGGTAATTCGTTACCATGCAGTTGACACACAAACCATTGTAATGGTCTTCCAAGTTTTTGTTCTAGAAGAGAAATTACACCATTCTTTCTGCCAGTATTTACTGCAGTGCCATCACAACCAACTGCCTGAAGTTCAGAAGTATTCATGTTTTTGTGATTCAGAAAATCAGTAATTCCTGACGCAATTGCATGCGATTTTCCAGATGACACAACTATATGACCAAGGTATTCAGAGTCAGGCTCCTTGACACAAGTTATATGTTCTTCAGTTATTACTTCTTTAGCAGTCTTATTCCCTTTTTTAACCTTCGAGAGAGTTCTATCTTTTCGTCCATCAAAGAATATGCTAACAACATTTTTTTGATCAGTCTCATCATGTTGTTTTGTTTCAACTCTCTTCTTACCTCGAGCTCGACGAATTTTACTTCGGTCAACAATTTTGGAGGCATCTTCAGGAGATATTATTCCAATATCTTTTAAAGTAGCACTAACTATACTTGCTGCAGTTCTGTCTGAAACTCGTGACCTGTCACAAGCTAATGCAACAGATGGTAGCCTCAAGAAATTAGTGCTACTTGGAGTTTTGTCTGTTCTATATTCAATTTCAGAGTTATCATCACATTCATCAGTTGTAGATGTAGCATCTGAATCTGAAAACGAAGCAAGAGTTGCAGCACCACTCATTGATGGTTCAGAGTGAGATGGACCTGCTTTGCCTTGACTTCTTTTTTCTTTCCTCAGTAATTGCTTTGTCAGTTTTTGCGTGGTTGCTTTGTCAATAGCTCCAATAGCCATTTTTCTGTTGGTCCTTTGATCGTTTAGAAATTTTGCTTCTCGCTGTGGAACCTTTCTAGCTGCATCACATGAGCAGTTGTTTATCGCACATTTACAGGCTGCAATGTCAAAAAGTTTTAAACTGTCTTCTTTGAATACTGTTACTTTATTTATGAAGCTCGGTTTGTCTTTCCTCTTGGAGGAGTAATCCTTCATCAAACTGTTGTACTTGGTGTGGTAGTTATATAACATTGCACGAACACGCCTTGAAGAAAGAGTTGGTACAGAAGCAGACTTCCAAATATCTAGTAACTGTTCGTTGACAGAATTGGCAATGTCATCCCAAAGTGGTTGCTTTTTTGTTGTTTTCAACTGTACTCTCTCCCACAAACATGCTTTCATGACATCTCCGTAAGTTGGGAGGCATCTCTTACTGAGCTGACAAGGATTCCCAAAAACAGGGCAAGTAAATGCTTGTCTCGTATTCTGTAGAGAGCTCATGGCTTCACACACGTCTCTCCCCTCTGAGCTCTACTGGGCAACTAACGTGGCGCGCTACCCCGCACTGCCCACAGGCTGCTGTGAGCCTGTAATCACATGAGCGGCAACAGCTATGAGACACCCCCCACGCCCCACTATTAACCAATCCAATGAGGCAGGCTAGTTACTTGCTGTTTGTAATGCATCTAAAGTGATCCTTTTTTTAACGATCTTGTAGATTTTAGCGGTTTATTAAGTTTTTCCTTGCATAAATAAATATAATTACTTAATATTTAAAAGTGACGTGGCGGGAACAGAAGATATTAACTGATCTCGATGAAATTTTACACAGATAAAGTATAAGTGTTGTAAAACAACTTAGGAACTAGCCATATGAAAGTTTCTTTGTATTTGATTTTTGGGAATTTTTTAAAATTTGTCTCAAAAAAATCGAAATTTTCAATATTTCAAGCACGTTGCGGGGACAGAAGATATATTTGTACAGCTTCCATATTTAGTATGCTATTAATATGCAACTCGAAAACAATATTGCACACTAGCCACAAGCATTTCATAATAAGTTGTAAAAATGGGGTATTATGTGAAGTTTACCCATTTTAGACCCTTATTTCTCCAACTTTGATGAGATGGCGGGGACAGAAGATACTGTCCTAGAGAAAATGCTTTTAACACCATTTTTTTCTCACCATTTGGCACCTTTTCCACACTAGCCACAAATGAATTTCAAAAAAAGTTAAAAAACGCTCCACCCTATCCAACACCCATGACCGCACATTCATTTTTCACAAAAAATAGGATACCAATCACATTTGCATCGACATATTTCCACAGGTGAATACTTAGGGCATGTTCACACCAAGTTGCGACACCTGAGATTCATTAATAATGACAGAGGAAGGAAAGATGTAGGGCCTTCCTTCTCTCTAATTTACCGACGTCCATGAAACCGTACACGGCCTGAGATGGTGCCAAGGACCAAGGCTTCTGGCGATAACAGAAAATTTAAATGTCAAAGACAGCTGAGATGATCATTGCAATATTTCATGCCGTAATTGTACCTCCGATCTGATATTGATTTTTTTTTTTTTGCAGAATACAGTATACATTACGTAGTCATAAATATGAGTGTTTTACAGTCCTGATGTTAATTAAGGTGAGGATAGGTGTTAACATGCTACCAGAATTGATATATAATGGCTCTACACAATATCATACGTAGGTATCGTTCTTCATATTTATGTGACAAGGTTTTAAGGAGCGATGTTATGTTAGGCAACACTTGATAGGGCAACTAACCTAACATAGATAAATCACAAATCTGTTAATAAATACTCACCAATGCTTTTCAAAACATTAAATCATGATACAGTACTTACATAAGCTGTGCCTAGGAAATATGACCAACCTGATCGAGTCAATACATGAGAAAATCATGATAGAGAAACCAAGAAATTTACCAAATATTACTTATCAAAGAGCTAAAACAGGCTGCCCTACATAAGTTGGTAAGTTTATCTTGGAAAAGATGATTCTCTCTCTCTCTCTCTCTCTCTCTCTCTCTCTCTCTCTCTCTCTCTCTCTCTCTCTCTCTCTCTCTCTCTCTCTCTCTCTAATTAATGAGGAGGGTAGAGACAATCAACAACATATTGTTTCAGGACTCGATATTGTGGGTGGTGCTGTGAACAACTAATTCAAGAAGATGCAACCTTAAAATATGAGATGTAGTGTATGAGGAAGAGGATGTTATTTTATGCAGTAGATGAAAAAAAAAGTATTTGAAATCCATTTCTGATGTTGCAAAGACAATGAAACTTTTCTAGTCTTCCATCTACATGCTGCACAATGTGAGATAGACATAATGTGCAAATTTACAGCTACCACAGTATTCTAGATATGAAATGTATACTTGCATCACCAAATTATATCCATATCTACATCACCAAACAGTATTATGGAAACAAATGTGTAGACTTGCATTTACTCTTTTGTATATACCTTGCAAACAGCCAGAGGGTGTGAGGGTGTGATGTCTAGTCTGAGCTTACACCTCTATGGAATTAAGACAGATATATTGAATGCATTAAGTAATGTTTTTAATACAGGAATAAAGGAATAATGGTATTTTTCCTGTATTCCAAGACACTTGGAGTGTATCAAATAACAATTAATAAATAGAAGCAAGGCCAACCATGCATAAGGGACTTTTGAGACCAATAGCACTAACAGATACAACATATAAGCTATAACTGGGAACAGAAAGAAATGAAATATGAAATCATCTTCCAAAGAAAATAGCAAGCATAGGACCAGGGTCCAGAGAGAAAGCCTGCACTGAAAATAGGAAAGCAGCAAATGATTCATTGAAATGAAACTCTTGTGTTCATACGAGTTTTGAGACCAAAAAAACATTAATAGTTGTAAGAATTGAATTCCAAACGGCTTTTGAGTCTTAACATAGAAGCGCTAATAAGAATAATGATGAAAAGTAAAATACACCTGAAATTCATTGATTTTATTGCAAAAATATACAAGTGATAAGACTAAAATGTATATCTATAATCAAGATGTTTGAGAATTGGAATCAACAAATGATATGAAAATAAACAAAAGAAAAATTAAATATCTAGTAGCAAGAATAACAAATAACAGGAACTTTTATATGAATACTGGAAAACTTCACATACCTTGGTAGTGTAGTTTATAATGACGGTGTATCTCGGTAGGAAGTCTTACGACGGATTGGCGAGGCCCACGGCGTTATGGACTCACTCAGCCAGATTATATGGCGTTGTCGATATCTGTACAGAAGGACAAAGATCCGGATCTTCAAGTCGCTAGTGCTCCCTGTCCTACTCTATGGCTGTCAGATATGGACATTGAATAGCGAATGGGAGAGGCGGATTGATGCCTTGGGTAATGGGTGTCTACGCAGGATCATGGGATATCACTGGAATGACTTTGTGCACAGTCCGTCAACGGCAACTCCGGCTATATGGGCACGTGGACGCCTGCTCCTAGGAGCTCCCACCAGGGGATGGCCACGGCAGAAGAGCTTCCAACTTTATCTATCCAGACACTCCATCCTTGCCTTCTCAAAGCTTCTCAAGGATCTTTCCCCCCTCTCCCTAACATACTTTTGCACCCTATATCTATTTCACTAGAGGTCGTCCTCTAGCATTCCCTCCCTCTATCTCACTCACATACACCCTTCTGGTCATCTTACTCTTCTCCATTCGCTCCATGTGGCCAAACCACTTTAAAGTTTGTCGCTTCACTTCTTCCACCACTCCCAACTTCCTCCCTTCACCCCCCTGACACATTCCAAAATGCCCGTACACACTTTCATTACTCATTCCATCCATTCTACTCACACCACAAGCACTCCTCAAATAACTCATTTCCACTGCCTGCACTCTAGACCTCTGACTTTCATTCCAGGCCCACGTTTCACTTGCATATGCCATGCATATCCATGCTCACACTTCTGCCATTCATGACTCATCCCAAAGACCCTACAACCCTTCTTCCTTGCAATGCCCTTTCTCTTATCTCTCCTCCATACCACCTTGCTTACACATAACTGATCCAAGCTACTTAAACTCATTGACCACCTCCATTTCTTCACCATTCAAAATTATTTTGCATTATTTTTCACATTCAATTTCCACTCTATATGGGCATAAAAAATCTACAACCTCACTTCTACTTTGCTCACAAACCATCACTTTACTTTGGTGACATTTACTTTCAGCTTTCTCCTTTTATATACACTATCAAAAACACTGACCAAATTTTGTAGGTCACTTTCATTTTCTGCAATGAGCACTGTGTCATCAGCAAACATTATCGAATTGAGTACTCACTTCCTTCCTCAGCAAACATTCTTACTCCAACTTCCCCAAGATTGCCCTTCATTTCTCTAATAACACCTTCCATATAAATATTGAACAACCATGGTGACATGGAAGAAACTTAAAAGAAAAAAGGAGATAAAGTTGTGCAAAATACAGTTTCCCAATTAGAACAAGAGATTAATGGCATGCATCACCAGAGAAAGTAGTATGTGCCATAATATACATAATTTCAAAGAAAATATGAATATTTTGTTTTGAAAACGGAACAATACGAACTCGATTCAATCCTGTCATTATATATGTATACAGTATTCAATACAATTCCTGTGGATGTTACAGATGAATAATTGTCGTAGGTGAAACAAAAATCAGACCAGAATCATGTAGGAACAGTCATAAAAGTCTGCAAAACTAATTCATATTACCCTCAAAATTAGCAATAGTGAGGAACAAGCGAACAAACAAAATCCATACAATGATAATCATGCCCTAAATAAAAAAAAATAATAATAAAAAACATTTATGAATGATATTGCCTTTGTAAGCGAATATCAATGCAGCAACCCACAAAATTCACCATTTTATCAACATTGTAGAGTATGTGTGTGTGTGTAAAAAGCATACAGACTTAGTGAAGGGAAATGTTCAGTGTCTCAAACTGCAAAATCCATGAAAAGACAAGAATTAGAGAAAAAAAAAACTTAACTCTCCACACATCCAAAAAACATTGAAACACTGGACACAGAGTGGAATAACAGGGAATAAAGATGAGGACACATTTCCATACACTGGAAATGTTACATACAATAACTGATAAACCTGACCAGTGATGCACCTTTGAAGCCATGGGTAAACCTGGTAATACTTCTCTGAAAAAAAAGTCAATCCTTGAACTGATAGGACATACAAGAAAGTCACTGTACAAGACACCACCTCTCAGGCATTATCTGAGCAGTTCCTCAGCTGAATTAACATCTGCAGAAAACAAACAAAAACCGAGGACACAGGAAAGCATGAAGAACCATCATATCTTCTTCTTCTTAAGTGTCACTGCAGGGTTCCTAGCCTTATTAAGCTGCTGTCTGCTCAAGATTGTTCACCACAGCTGCAACAAAAAAAAAATGGTCTCAGGAGAGACTATTTTGGGGACCTTTTCACACCTGCGGTGATACCATTCCTGGCAGCTATTGCACTGAACCATAAAGGTTCCTTCTTTATGCGGCTTCCTGCAGTGACAATAGACTTTAATGGATTCCTTGCTGTAGAGTGTCCCCTCTCTCTCCACTATAGAGCTAGGAAACCGTCCCATCTTTCCAGTAAGATAGCAAGAAGCTAGATGGTCTCTCATCTTGTCCTGGTAGTAGAAGTGACCCTGTGGGTCATCTCCAAAGCAGAGGCTGGTCGCAATGGCTACAGCAAATAGCCCTGATCACTTCCTCCAACTTGATTCTGTATTTGTGGTCTTACTACTGTAAAAGAAGAATTTGGAGTCTTTATCATGGCTGAAAGTTGATCAAGGAACTTTTCCCTATCAGGCCTATTCAATTTGAAATCCATGGAATCGTATACATTCAATGTATCGATTGGACATCTTATATTACTGACTGTCACCCAGTGACACCCTCCAACATTTAAAATTCGAATGAAAGATTCTGACCTGTTCATTGCATTGGTGCATGACTCTACTGCATATATACATGTAGATTGCAGGCCACCAATGTTAGGGAAGTCATCAGCCAACAAAGCCTGAGCATGATATATGTGCTCATCAAACAATTGCAAAGAGGGTCTGAGAATCTGCTCCCTCAACATGTTTGGGTTACGGTGCCTTGGAGACCGTGTTGTATTAATTCTGCGACTTTTTTTTCTGGGTGTCAGGGCATCTTCACTTGCTTCAATAGAGACAAGTACCTCTGAGGTAGAGGATTCAGCTGTGGCTACTACGTCTGTTCCATCTGTTGGTGTCACAGACTGGACGGACTGCACACACAAAGATGAAAGTGGCCTCTTTTTTTTTTTTTTTTTTTTTTTTTTTTACAGCAAAGGAGACAGCTCAAGGGCACAAAAAAGTAAACATTAATATAAAAAAAAGCCCGCTACTCGCTGCTCCTAAAAAGAATCCAAAGAGGTGGCCGAAAGATAAGTCAGTTTCGGGAGGAGAGGTGTCCTGATACCCTCCTTTTGAAAGAGTTCAAGTCGTAGGCAGGAGGAAATACAGATGAAGGAAGATTGTTCCAGAGTTTACCAGCGTGAGGGATGAAAGAGTGAAGATGCTGGTTAACTCTTGCATAAGGGGTTTGGACAGTATAGGGATGAGCATGAGTAGAAAGTCGAGTGCAGGGGCCGGGAGGGGGAGGCATGCAGTTAGCAAGTTCAGAAGAGCAGTCAGCGTGGAAATATCGATAGAAGATAGAAAGAGAGGCAACATTGCGGCGGAATTTAAGAGGTAGAAGACTATCAGTATGAGGAGGAGAGCTGATGAGACGAAGAGCCTTTGCCTCCACTCTGTCCAGAAGAGCTGTGAGGGAGCCCGCCCACACATGAGATGCATACTCCATACGAGGGCGGACAAGGCCCCTGTATATGGACAGCAACTGTGCAGGGGAGAAGAACTGGCGGAGACGGTACAGAACGCCCAGCCTCGAGGAAGCTGATTTAGTAAGAGATGAGATATGAAGTTTCCAGTTGAGATTTTGAGTTAAGGATAGACCGAGGATGTTTAGTGTTGAGGAAGGTGATAGCTGGGTGTTGTCAAAGAATAGGGGATAGTTGTTTGGAAGATTGTGTCGAGTGGATAGGTGGAGAAACTGTGTTTTTGAGGCGTTGAAGGACACCAGGTTCTTCTTGCCCCAATCGGAAATAATAGTAAGGTCTGAGGCTAAGCGTTCTGCAGCCTCCAGCCTTGAGTCGTTAAGTTCCTGAAGGGTGGGTCTTCTATTAAAAGAAGTTGAATAATGCAGAGTGGAATCATCGGCGTAGGAATGGATAGGACAGTTCGTTTTGGAAAGAAGATCATCAATGAACAATAGAAAAAGAGTGGGAGATAGGACAGAACCCTGTGGGACACCACTGTTAATAGATTTAGGGGAAGAACAGTGACCGTCTACCACGGCAGAAATAGAACGGTCAGAAAGGAAACTGGAGATAAAGGTACAGAGGCACAGTTTTTAAGGACAATAGGAGGCACTCCATCAGGTCCATAAGCCTTCTGAGGATTGAGGCCAGAGAGGGCATAGAAAACATCATTTTGAAGAATCTTTATAACAGGCATAAAGGAGTCAGAGGGGGGATGAGTAGGAGGAATATGCCCAGAATCGTCCAGAGTGGAGTTTTTAGAAAAAGTTTGAGAGAAGAGTTCAGCCTTAGAGATAGATGAGACGGCAGTGTTGCCGTCAGGACTGAGGAGTGGAGGGAAAGATGAAGAAGTGAAGTTGGAGGAGATGTTTTTGGCTAGATGCCAGAAGTCACGGGAAGAGTTAGAGAAAGCAAGGTTTTGACATTTTCTATTAATGAAAGAATTTTTGGTTAGTCGGAGAATAGATTTGGCACGATTTCGGGCAGAAATGTAAAGTTCATAATTAGCATTAGTTTGAAGGCTCTGATATCTTTTGTGAGCTACCTCTCTATCATTGACAGCACGAGAACAAGCGTGATTAAACCAAGGCTTTTTAGCGTGAGGAGTAGAGAAAGAACGAGGAATGTATGCCTCCATTCCAGAGACAATCACCTCTGTGATGCGCTGAGCACACACAGAGGGGTCTCTATCCTGGAAGCAATAATCAGTCCACGGGAAATCGGAAAAGTACATCCTCAGGTCGTCCCACCGAGCTGAAGCAAAATGCCAGAAGCATCGCCTCTTCGGTGGGTCCAGAGGATGTACAGGAGAGATAGGACAGGATGCATAAATAAGATTATGATCGGAGGAGCCCAACGGAGAGAACAGTTTGACAGAATAAGCAGAAGGGTTTGAGGTAAGGAAGAGGTCTAGAATGTTGGGCCGATCTCCAAGACGGTCAGGAATACGTGTAGGGTGCTGGACCAACTGCTCTAGGTCGTTGAGGATAGCAAAGTTGTAGGCTTGTTCACCAGGATGGTCAGTGAAAGAGGATGAAAGCCAAAGCTGGTGGTGAACATTGAAATCTCCTAGGATGGAGATTTCAGCGAAGGGAGAGTGGGTCAAGATGTGCTCCACTTTAGAATTCAAATAGTCAAAGAATTTTACATAGTTGGTAGAGTTAGGTGAGAGATAAACAGCACAGATGTATTTAGTAATAGAATGACAGTGAAGTCTTAACCAGATGGTGGAAAATTCAGAAGAGTCAAGGTCGTGGGCACGAGAGCAAGTGATGTCGTTGCGCACGTAGGCGCAACATCCAGCTTTGGATTGAAATTTAGGATAGAGATAGTAGGAGGGAACAGAGTAGAGATTGCTGTCAGGAGCCTCAGAAACCTGTGTTTCGGTAAGGAAGAGAAGGTGAGGTTTAGAGGAGGAGAGATGATGTTCCACAGAATGAAAATTAGAGCGAAGACCGCGACTTTCTGTAAGGGGCCTAAGCTGTTCATAAGGAACTCGACTTTTCAGAGAAATGCCAGGTTTATACACATCTTCCAAGGTAACACGCTGGTAGTCATCAATAGCAGTTATTCTGAAAAGAAGAAAAAAATATATATACATTTACTGCAAAATGATTTTTTTTTTTTTTTTTTTTGTGTGTGTGTGTGTGTGTGTATAAGGTCTTCTTGATATGTTTCTTAAGACCTGTCATCAGTAGCTATGTATCACAGACTGGGACTAGGGGGCGCAAGAGTAATCGAAAGGATGTAAGAAAGGATGGGCTAACGGCTTATTACACCAACAGTAGGAGTCTCAGGAACAAGATAGATCTACTGAGGGGGAAAGCATGTGTCGAGAAATTCGACATTATAGCTATCACAGAAACATGGGTGGATACTGCAAACAAAAACTTTATGTCGGAGTATGAAATAGATGGTTATCAGATGTTTCACAAAGATAGAAAGGGAAGAAGGGGACGGGGGGTGGCACTTTATGTTCAAGACACACTTAAATATTCCGCTAACAACTCTGTTCAAACAAATGGCGACACAGAATAAGTTTGGGTGGACGTCCACAAAGGGAAAGACAAACTAATTCTAGGTGTTCTTTACAGGCCACCCAACCTTAGCAGGCAGGACAGTGATATATTACTGCAGGAGGTAGGTAGGGCGAGCAGGGGATTTTAACTATAGGAATATAGACTGGGGAGGCAGGGTGGGTGATCTAGAATTTGAGGATTTTCTGAAAGTAATACATGATAATTTTCTCAAG
The DNA here is from genome assembly GCF_024679095.1 of Eriocheir sinensis. Taxonomy (NCBI): domain Eukaryota; kingdom Metazoa; phylum Arthropoda; class Malacostraca; order Decapoda; family Varunidae; genus Eriocheir; species Eriocheir sinensis. The sequence continues at coordinate 100,365 of NW_026110425.1, forward strand.
CAGGCAGTGACTGAGCCCACCAGGGGTAACAACACTCTAGACTTGGTCTTAACAAACAACGAGAATATGATCAGCGAGCTAGATGTTGGGGGAGAATTAGGTGGCAGTAATCACAAGGAAATTAGGTTTAAATTGGACTGGGCGGTGACCCATGAACTCAACCCTGTGATGGTGCCTGACTTTAGAAGAGCTGATTATGAGGGGCTTAGAAGACACCTTGAGGAGGTAAATTGAGGAACCCTAGGGCTGGATGAGGGCCAGATCTCAGGGCTGGAACCGGAAAGACAGGGGAATTATGTAAAAATGACCTACAATAATTTAGTTAGAGTAATTGCAGAGGGTCAGAGACAACATATTCCCTATCAAGCATGTAGGAAGGAAAATAACGACTCCAAATGGATGACCCGCAGACTCAAGCATGAGATAGGCTTGAAGAGAGGTATTTATAGGAAAATAAAGAACGGAGAAACCCACCTCAGGGATAGGTATGTCGAGCTAACCAGGTCGGTGAAGAAGAACACCTGCCTAGCAAAAAGAAATTATGAGATTAGGGTCACCAACGAGGCCCAGAGCGATCCCAAGGGCTTCTTCAAATTGTACAGAACAAAAACAAGGGACATAATTGGACCGTTGAAAACTAACACAGGTGAGCTCGTTGTGAATGGAGAAGATATGAGCCAAATGATGAATGACTATTTCCTCTCAGTTTTCACGCAGGAAAATCTAACAACCATTCCGGAGAGAGTTCAGGTATATGAGGGCGAAGGGAACGACAAGTTGAGGGATGTGATCATCACTAGGCAAGTAGTCCAGGATGAGATTAGTAGGTTGAAGAAAAACAAATCGCCGGGCCTGGACGAAGTATTCCTAAGGGTGCTGAAAGAGTGCAAGGAGGTCATCAGTGCCCCGCTTACTGATATCTTTAAGATGTCGGTAAATTCTGGGTATGTGCCCAATCAATGGAAAGTAGGTAATGTGACGCCGATTTTCAAAAACGGAGACAAGTCAGCCACTTCAAATTATCGCCCAATTAGCTTAACATCAGTTGTAGGAAAGATGTTGGAGTCAATTATAGCCGGGAGCATTCGGGATCATCTAGAAAAGCATAGTTTAATTCATGATTCACAGCATGGATTCACAAAGGGTAGGTCTTGCCTTACTAACCTGTTGTCCTTCTACACTAAAGTAATCGAGGCGGTTGACCGACATGAAAACTATGACATATTGTATCTAGATTTCAGTAAAGCGTTCGACAAAGTTCCCCATCACCGGCTATTACTAAAATTACAGGCTCACGGCATAGATGGGAAGGTTTTGAACTGGATCAGGGCGTGGCTTAGTGGTAGGAAGCAGAGAGTGCAAATCAATGGTAAAAAATCTGAATGGGGCAAAGTTACGAGTGGCGTCCCACAAGGGTCGGTGCTGGGTCCTCTGCTTTATATTATTTACATCAATGACTTGGACACAGGAATTAGTAGTGATGTCAGCAAGTTTGCAGATGATACCAAGATCGGCAGAGTAATCCTATCAGACAGGGACGCTAGCATTCTCCAGGATGAGCTTGACAGACTATATGATTGGGCAGGGAAGTGGCAGATGGAATTCAATGTCGGGAAGTGTAGCATTCTGAGTGTAGGTAGGAATAACCCCTCACACAATTACTCCTTAAATGGCACTCCTCTAAGTAGGTCTGGTCGTGAGAGAGACTTAGGGGTCCTAGTGAGCGCTGACCTCCGTCCTAGGGCTCAATGCATTCAGGCTAAAATTCGGGCAAACAGAGTACTTGGTTTCATCTCAAGGAGCGTAAGCAATAGGAGCGCTGAAGTCATCCTCAAACTTTACTTAGCACTAGTTATACCTCATCTCGATTATGCAGTTCAGTTCTGGTCCCCCTAGTATAGAATGGATATCAAGATGTTAGAATATGTACAGAGGAGGATGACAAAGATGATTCAGGGGGTGAGAAACTTGCCTTATGAAGACAGGCTGAAGCATTTAAATCTACACTCGCTAGAAAGGCGAAGGTTGCGAGGAGACTTGATCGAAGTCTATAAATGGATGAAGGGATTTAATAAAGGGGATGTCAATAAGATTTTGATACTAAAAGAGCCAGGTAGGACGCCTAGCAATGGTTTCAAGTTAGACAAATTCAGATTTAACAAAGACATAGGCAAGAATTGGTTCTCCAATAGAGTGGTGGACGAATGGAACAGGATTGGGGGCCATGTTGTGGCTGCCAATATCGTAGATACATTCAAGAAGAGGTTAAATAAGGCCATAGATGGTGAGGTAAGGTGGGGTGGAGTGTACAGGAGCTGTCTTGTATAGGCCAACCGGTCTCTTGCAGACCCCTTACATTATTATGTTCTATTAAAAATGTGTTATTTCTTTACCTATATGGTCCTGTCCAGAGTTTATCTTGTTTTCCACCTCTACGTCCAACATTTCGCATGTTCCGCTTGAGGACTACATCCCTTGCATGGAAGTCAGAGATTCTGATACCTTTTTATTGCATCTTCTTATATGTTTGCTTTTGCTTGTTTTGGGCCACTGTCACATTCTTCAGCACCTATGTATTGAGAGTTATGTTAGGTTTACATTTTCAACTTTGTTTGTATAAAATAAATATAAAAAAAAATTCTCTAATATCTAATATCGATAAACTAATTTTAATATTCTAATCATATAACATATTCTAATATCTAACACTTAAAAGTTCCTATTTACCTTCTCATGTATGACGTTCATTTCTGCCATGCGGTGTTTTACGAATTCCTCCCTCTCAGTGACAGACACTTCTTGTATAGCAGGTAGAGGGAGACCCACATGCATCTGTGTAGAGTAATTGGACAAATTAATAACGATGATGATATAGGAACAGTATATGGGTCATATATAAGGAAAAAGTGATATATCAGTATGTAGTTTGTGTGTGTGTGTGTTTTTGCAGCCTTCATAATACCTGCAAAGAATACAGCTAACCTTACCCATATTTAAAATATTTAAAATTTTATTGAAACTATTTGAGAGAGAGAGAGAGAGAGAGAGAGAGAGAGAGTGTGTGTGTCTGTGTGTGTGTGTGTGTGTGTGTGTGTGTGTGTTTTTCTAATTTCACGTAGAACAGTGTGGGCTCACTCACGTTTTGCACACAGTTGGGGTGCCTCCCAGACATGAGATATAATGGTGAAGATTTAGTGGAGGCTTGCTTTGATATGCGCATTGCGCATTGTGAAGGCAATATCAGACAAAAACTCATCCCAGTTATCTTGAGCATCATTAGCCATCTTCTTGATTCTTGATTTCAATGTTTGGTTTGTCCTCTCAGTCAGGCCATTTGTTTGAGGGTGATATGAACTTGTGACATAGTGTTTTATGCTGTAAGTTTGGCAGAGTTCATCGATATGCTGAAAACAAACAGAGATAATAAATATATAAATACAATATGTATGTATGTATGGATCTATATATATCTATCTATCTATATACATCTATCTGTCAATCTACCAAGGCTCTCTCCCCCAAAATGGGGGTAGCCAAAGGAAGACACAACTTCACATTCACACCCATTCACACCACTGACAGAGAAGAGACAGGACTCCTCCCCTCACTTTATGGGGACCAGTCCCACAGCTTGGACAGTTTCTTTCCAGAACAAGGTCCCTTCATTAGCAAGTACCTCCTCCTACCACACCTGATTGTGTGAGACCACTGTTGTGTAGTGTCTCCCTCACAACTGCTTTCCATTTGCTAATGTCATGCACAATCATTCTACTATGCTCCAGTGTCAGTCTTCTTCCCTTTAAGACCTCCTTCATACTATCTCTCCATCCTTTATATGGCTGACCTCGCAAGCAATAGGATGGTAGTTTGAGGGACTGGAGTGGTCACTCTTCTTTGGAACCAGTTGAATGCAGGCATACTAACAGCAAGAAGGAGAGGTAGAAATTGAAAGAAAGAGATGGAAAAGTTTCACCAGGCAAGGTGCATGCACCTAAGCACAGTTTTTTAGAACGATAGGAGGGATTCCATCAGGACCATAAGCCTTCTGAGGGTTAAGCCCATATATGCTATGAAGAACATCATTGTGAAAAATTTCAATCTGAAGGATGAAATACGCAGAGGGAAGTAAGGAGGAAGGAACATGCATAAAACCATCCAGAGTAGAGTTGTTAGCAAATGTTTGAGGAAAGTGTTCAGCTTCAGAGAAAGGGGAGAAACTGTACCTTGACATTGAACACCTTCCCCTGATCAGTGAGGAGTCTTTGAGGTGGCCCAAACCTAAAAATAAGGAAGAAATACCATATTGACCCATTTTTGCATGACAGTTGGAGTTTTCCATTCGTCATAAACCATATTAATGTTCCACATGCATGCTGGTTAGTAATTGTACATCCATGCAAGCATTACTTGATTGAATAGCATGCGCAAGAAGGAGGTTATGTCATATATGTAATGGAATGAAGACAACAATAGCAGGGCCCGTATCCTCGAGAGCTATTAACTTTTACTCTTAAAGTTACTATCAAAGTTAATAGTTTCATAGTATTAAGAGTAAAAGCTATCCTCGTCAACTTTAAGTGTAGGTATTAGCAAATCCTGGCTACTATTATCTTCTTCTTCTTCTTCTTTATGGCGGGCTCGTTGCTAAGGACGCCTCAGTGCAAAACGTAAACATCCGACATGAATTAAGTATATATTTCAAAAGAATAATAAAGGAAAGATGTATAAATGTACAACAGAAACATAATAAATGGCAAACACAAGAAAATACTGAGTTTTGTGGCAGATAGAAGCAGCCTCAAAGGCTGTTTTTACTCCGTCACTCGTCAATACCCTCATCTCCCCTCCTGCGTCACGACTTGCTCTGCTGAAATTACCGCACCATAACCATGTCATCTGCCCCAATGAGCACATCTACGGGCCGGAGAACCAGCGCAGAAAAGGAGTAAGTTTAATTGGTCGCCAGATGAAACGGTCTTCTTACATCAAATTCATGAAAAAAGACGTATAATCAGAGGGTGTTATGGGAAGAGTACCACCCCTGAGGATAAGGAGAGCGTGGACTGAAGTGGCAGAAGCTGTAACAAGGTTGGTAATCACATATTCATGGTTCAATCAGCTTACAAACTAGCCTAACCTAATCAATTGGGTATTTTTTGCATAATAACACAACCACTGACCCTCCAAACAGAACATACCTTTTCATTCTGTATCTGAATAGTTTCATTATGACCATTTCTGCCACAACCCCCTCTCACTCAACATCCTAACATAACTAAACCTAACGATGCCAAACCTGCCCCGTCCTACAGAGCACATCCTAACTTAACATGCCAAGTTTGTTGGGGGGGAAGAGGGGGTTGGTATAGATAGTTAAGGCATATTTGCCCTGTTTTTATTCTTTATTTATTTTTATTTGTTTATTATTTTTTTGTGTGGGGGGGGGGGGGGATGCTAGGCATGCCAGACTATGGACACTTTTAAAGTACTTTATGTCAAGACTATATGGGAATAGGTAGGTTTTGTGAAAATGGTAAAGTAAGATTAAAATAGTATATTTATAGCATTGGTCATACAGATTATGGTGATATAATGTTAGATTGGAATGTACACAAGATAATGAAATTAAGGTTAATGCTTATATTTTTTTGTTACATATTCACATATTCATGATTCAAGTAACTTGCAAACTAACCTAACCTTGTCAAATGGGTATTTTTGTATACAAACACAACCACAGAGTTTCCAAACAGAACATACTTTTTCCTACTGCTTCACATGAAAAGCATCATCATGACCATTTCTGCTGCAACCCCCACTCCCTCAACAATCTAACATAACTAAACCAACTCCTGCTAAACCTGTCCTACCTAACACATCCTAACCTAACATGGTAGATCCCCAAGTGCCAAACCTGCCCCGTCCTACCGAACACATCCTAACTTAACATGCCAAGTTTGTTGGGGGGGAAAAGGGGGTTGGTATAGATAGTTAAGGCATATTTGCCCTTTTTTTATTCTTTATTTATTTTTATTTGTTTATTATTTACTTTTATTGGGGGGGATGCTAGGCATGCCAGACTATGGACACTTTTACAAGTACTTTATGTCAAGACTATATGGGAATAAGTAGGTTTTGTGAGAATGGTAAAGTAAGATTAAAATAGTATATTTATAGCATTGGTCAAACAGATTATGGTGATATAATGTTAGATTGGAATGTACTCAAGATAATGAAATTAAGGTTAACGCTTTTATTTTTTTTGTTACATATTCACATATCCATGATTCAAGTAACTTGCAAACTAACGTAACCTCGTGAAATGGGTATTTTTGTATACAAACACAACCACAGAGTTTCCAAACAGGACATACTTTTTCCTACTGCTCCATGTGAATAGCATCATCATGACCATTAATTTTCTGCTGCAATCCCCACTCCCTCAACAATCTAACATAACTAAACCAACTCCTGCTAAACCTGTCCAACCTAACACGTCCTAACCTAACATGGTAGGTCCCCAAGTTTGTTAGGGTGGAAAGGGGGTTAGTATAAGAGAGTCAAGTCATATTTACCTGTTATTTTATTTATTCCTTATTGAGATATTTTTTTTTTGGGGGGGGGTTGGGTTGGGCATGCCAGACTCTCAACACTTTTACAAGTATTTTATGTTAAGACTATATCGGAATAGGTAGATTTGATGAGAATGGTAAAGTAAGATTAAAATATTATTTTGATAGCATTGGTCAAACAGTTTCTGGTGATATAATGTTAGGTTAAAAGTACTCAAAAGAATGGAATTAAGATTAATGCTCTGATTTTTTTTGTATAGCTGTATTGTGTAATATCATCCTACTTAGAGAAAAGTATTTGAGAAAAGTAGGTAAAGAAAAGTAGTATATATGGCCATGTTCATAACAACTAAAAAGTTAATGTCTTTTGATGCATGTAAATAAAAAAACTGGTACTGATTTAGCTTTCCATCACAGCATGTATTAAATGTTATTGGAGAAGGTATGGGAAATAAAAAGCATGCCATAGTGAAACGATTAAGAAACTTGCTTCACATTTATACCCTGACAGTGCCTTCCCTGGGAGTGGACCCCGTACGCAAGATGACTGTGAGAGGCGTTGGTACAACGTACAACAAAAATCAAAGCCTTACATTGCCAAGTGCAAGAATGAGCAGCAGCAGACTGGTAATTTTTTAGTTGTTATGGCTTTAAATGTAAAGCTTATATTAGTTAGTTTTTTTATGTGCTCACAGAATGCAGCTATACTGGCCACAATGCCTTTATTTCAGCTTAAAGTTAATAAGTTCATAGCAGTGAACTGCATATTTGATATAGAATTTTTTTTAATGTTCATCTGTCAATGACTATCAATCTATCTAAATACCTTGGTTGTCTTCCCCAAGTGAAGGGTTTTAGCCAAGACAGGCACACACTTACTAACACTCACACTCATGTACACCACTCTCTCAGCTGCACAGCCCCTTAGGGAGTAAAAAAGGCCCTCACTGTATGGGGGATTAGTTGCACAGTTCAGACAGGGAACTTCCACACCAAGGCCTCACAGCATACACTGGTTTACCCCTGCCCCTTCATAACAATGACAATTCCCCCAACACCTGAGTGCCCCACACGTGTGGCACCACAGATACGCAGGCGCCTGCCTATATAACTATGGCATTAACTGTGGTAGATAAACTGGTGTATGACATCATAGGCTGCTCGTCTCATGTATTTGAAGGGATACCAGAGCCACTCAGCATTGACATGATGTGCTAGGGATAGGACAGCAACAACAGTCAAGCAGCAGTGAAATATTGACTGGCCTGTTTGTTTTTGGCAAAAACTTTTATATTATCATTAAAACAATTTATTAATCACCCTTAAATTCATATTCTTTGTAGATACACACTTTATTAGTATTGCTAGAGACCATCCCAGCACATTGTTCATTACTTGTGGAAAAGATACCATTAGCTGCTCAGGCAACAGCCACTGCTTCAATATCTGCTGGCCCTATGACACCAGCCACTGCTCATCATCTGCTGGCCCAATGACACCTGCCACTGCTTCATCATCTGCTGGCCCTATGACATCAGCCACTGCTTCATCATCTGCTGGCTTAATGACACCTGCCACTGCAAGGGATGACAATGAAGCTGCTCCACCACAGTCACCACCTACTTCATTGGAGTTAAGAGATGCCTTTCATAGGGCAGCAGTATAATTTTTTTATGCTGGGGCTGAATATTACTGCCTCAAGGCTATGATTTTCACTTTTTTTTTTATTACTGAGGAGGTTAGGGTGGGAGGGGTGAAAAATAATATGTGCTGTTTTTCGACAGAAATGGTTAGCAAATTCATTCAAAGCACAAAATTTACCAGAAAAAAAATTGTGTGCCATTGTGATTGTGTTCACTTGAGATTGGGCTCCAATACACCTCCGAGGTCTAGTGGTCAGCATGCCTGGCTTCTACGCGGGCCCAGGTTCGAATCCCGGCCCGGGCAGTCGGCGTGCAGCTCACCCAGCTGATCATCCTCCCTCTCGGGCTGGTCGATAAATGACTACCTGGGGAAACTGTGGTAACCCGGGTGTCAAACTGGCCCTGTGTCCCGGGGTAATGGGCTCCCACCACAGGCTCAAGACCCATTTTTTTTTTTTTTTTACAGCAAAGGAGACAGTTCAAGGGCACACAAAAGCAAACATTAATAAAAAAAAGCCCGCTACTCACTGCTCCTAAAAAGAATCCAAAGAGGGGGCCGAAAGATAGGTCAGTTTTGGGAGGAGAGGTGTCCTGATACCTCCTCTTGAAAGAGTTCAAGTCGTAGGCAGGAGGAAATACAGATGAAGGAAGATTGTTCCAGAGTTTACCAGCGTGAGGGATGAAAGAGTGAAGATGCATGGTTAACTCTTACATAAGGGGTTTGGACAGTATAGGGATGAGCATGAGTAGAAAGTCGAGTGCAGCGGGGCCGCGGGAGGGGGGGAGGCATGCAGTTAGCAAGTTCAGAAGAGCAGTCAGCGTGGAAATATCGATAGAAGATAGAAAGAGAGGCAACATTGCGGCGGAATTTAAGAGGTAGAAGACTATCAGTATGAGGAGGAGAGCTGATGAGACGAAGAGCCTTAGCCTCCACTCTGTCCAGAAGAGCTGTGTGAGTGGAGCCCCCCCACACATGAGATGCATACTCCATACTCCATACGAATGTCACGGAGATGAGCATTAGCATATAACACCTTTAGGCACCGATCATATTTGCATTTTATGTAGTCTGTGATGCAGGCAGGATATTCATTAGCACCTAATTAGACTCATGCTGCTCTCCAGTGCTCTCTGATGAACTCACAATCAAAGATGTAGTATACCTATATGGTAGCATTGAGTAATCTTAGGTCACTTGGTAAAGTGTTCACCTAAGTCCGACCCAAGCTGACAACATAAACCTAAGCGTGTTTGCAAGCTGAGTGTTTAGAATATTGGCATAATAATAAAAGATGCTGAAAACTGGATTCCACTACTTTATTGAATATATGAATAATTATATACTGAATTTGTAATGGAGCCAAGAAAAAAAAAAGCTATGTTTTCAGCGGTCATACCATGATCTCATGAAAATAATTAGGTTGACATATAAAATTAATTACTACGTATTTTGGTATGATGACCATTGAACGTTAATACCATAGCTTTGCGAGCATTCAGTAATCTTAGGTCACTTGGTAAAGTGTTCACATAAGTCCGACCCAAGCTGACAACATAAACCTAAGCATGTTTGCAAGCTGAGTGCTTAGAATATTGGCATAATAATAAAAGATGCTGGAAACTAGATTCCACTAATAGAGTAATTATATACTGAATTTGTAATGGAGCCAAGATAAAAAGCTATGTTTTTCAGTGGTCATACCATGATCTCATGAAAATAAATAGGTTGACATATATAATTAATTACTACGTATTTTGTTATGATGACTATTGCACATTAATACCATAGCTTTGAATCAAATTATGAATATCTTCAAGCAAGAAACAAATAGCAACAGATCGGTCACCAATTCACTCAGTAAACACAATACTCCAGAAATGTATACACTGAATTCACAATAAAGTTGTTTTTCCACTTGGAACTTTGTAAACAGAAACCAAGTAACCTCGTTTTACTTCACTCATAAGTCATGATGTTCGCGATGTGGTCACCTCGACCTTTCGTTCCTCCTCCCTCACACTGGCAGACGTCTCTAACAAGCTTTCTTACCACCATTATCTCAATATGAATAACCAGCAGCAATAATTATAAATCATATTCTAAATGACATTTTAATGCAATTTTAATGTCATCTTTTTCATTTGCACGTGTGTACCTTTCTGCTACAAATAAAAGTTTTTTTTTCCCATGTTTTGTTTTCCTTAACTCGAATATTTCACATTTTAATCAATAACAAAGGCATCAAACACTAATTGTATGTTCAAGCTATGTTTTTTTTTCTGTTGACATAAACTACATCGTTTTCCTTTGGTGCCATTATTTTCACATGGGTACAGTCTATCACTCCCACAACATCGGCAAGTTGGTAGAATTCTGCTTGCTTTACTCGGATCTCCACCCTATCAAGGGGAGACTGGATCAACCTCCCGACTACCTACGGGTCACTGAGGGCGGCCAGAGTTTCCACAATCACCCTGCTTACACTACTCTGGCTTACCCCCTAACTCATCACTTGAACACTGCAGCATTTTTCCTGTAGCCAAGTACCTTTAATTCAAAATCACTTTCAACCCCGGGGTGAGGGAATGCTCCTTTTGAACTGGATCTTGTAGCTCTCTTCTCACCAAATCAGTCACATACTCCATTCCTGCACGGTCTAATATGTATGTCTTGACAAGTTCACCATCGTTATACAGTTCCAAAGCGCCCTATCAAACTCAAAATTGCGGAGGCGGGCTGGACGAGGAAGTCCGGTGGCCATGTTGATATGGGTCTGGGTCTGGGTCTGGGATTCACTATTAACTTTACTATTAAGTGTTTAGAAGTCTTCGCCAGCACTCTCAAGTTAATACCAAAGTTAATAGTAGGTATTAGGCTAATAGTTGTTGAGGATACACTTTGAGAGTGAAGTTAATACCAAAGTCGAAAGTTAATACCAAGTTTAGTATTAATAGTTGTCGAGGATACGGGCCCAGGTGTTAAATGATTACCGTGAGATGAACTCCTTAATGCAACTGTGGACCCCAGCAGCCGTTTTATCCTCAAGGGGAAAATAATCCACATATTTGGTATAGCGGTCCACAAAAACACATATGTGTCTGTGGCCCCTTTGTGTCATATTTAAAGGACCTGTGCAGGAATAGCATTAAATGAATAATTTTTGAAATATAAAAACACATGTTAAATGAAATTACCTTCCAAATAAATTCATTACATGGGAAAAAGCATTCCCCCCAAACAATAAGTTCAAGGTCTCTTACCAACTAAATCAACTCCTATCAACTCCAGTGGCTGATTGACTTTGATTGGTACCAGGGCAGGGGCCTGAGTCTTTAGGTTGGTAAATTTTGGCAGTAGTCACACCTACAATCTGATACAGGCAACTTGTTAACTTCACAGAGACAATATTTCTCTTCTTTACAATAGGACATTTTACATGTGTATGCATCACTGCCATGGTGAAATTGAACACACAATGTCTTGTCTAATCACTTACATAGTCTTTGACATAATCCCTCATCCTTGGCCAGTAATAATAGAGGCAATGTTTTCCTCTGTAGTATGTTAACCACAGTGGCCTGCATTATCATGATACTGGGCAAGGATGCCCAATATGTCCTCCAGATGTGGGAGAACCTTCCGCCGCCTCCCCTCGGCCCCTTTGATGAGATATAGTTTATCTGTAAAATCATGCATGAGAATTTATAGCAATCGCATTGTCCATTGAGCTTCGTTTTCCTTTTAGCCCAGCGCGTGCACACACACACATACACACAGATATGTTACTTTATATCCAGACACATGTTTTTGTTTCTGCCATATACTTATAAAATATCTGGCATTTGGCAATAGGAACACAGACAATAAACTTCATTTTTTTCAGTATTTATGTTGTATGAATTTTTGGTTGAATCTTGAGTTTTTTCCCCTTAATGGTACTGTGTTTTATAAGGCAGAGGGTATAGGCCCCATTTTTACAATGACTCACACAGGCATGCATGTCAGCAAGAAGCACTGCAGTGACAAAACACAATACATCAAACATGTGACCTAGAAATCAATATCCAATTTTTCACCCACCACCAACAAAGGGAAAATAAGGTCAAGCTCAATGGCGTCGTTAGCCTTGGACTTCCGGGGCTTGAGCCCCGAATGTTTTGACAGTAGCCCCAAACATTATATCACCCCAACGCCTCGTGCCCCGTCCTCAAAAATAATAGATAAATAATATCCACTGTTTGAACGGTGCTTATGTTATTGATGTAGTTCATACTAAAGACTACATTTTGAGGCCATATACCAGTACTTTGAGCAGTTTGTAGTTTACTGTGCAATCTGGTAGTGTACCTGTATGTGTTTATCTTAGGTGCATGGTGGTGAATGAAAACAGGTCCCCCCCCCCAACACATTTTTTCCTCCCTCATTTAAATTCAGCCCATGATGTTTTTCTCTTGCCCGCGAATGTTTTTGAGCCACAGAAACGCCCCTGGTCAAGCTTAATAATTTTGGCACAGGAAAAGATGACCTGCACTGTGCCAATGACTTTCATGACAACCCAAATCACAATACTAATCTCACTCTTGTTATTTTGGTGATTTCAGTCTCATTCAGCTACAGTCATCAGTTTCTCATACGTATGTAGAATACATGCATGATAGGAAATTCTATTTGTAATTACAGTGACTAGACAGCCAACATAATATCATTTATAACCCTGTTAAATATAAAGCAAAAGTATATATACATATCAGCACTTTGTAGCAATCATAAGCAAAACACAACCCTGTTAAAAATAAGCAAAAGTATATATACAATACATATCAGCATTATGTAGCAATCATAAGCAAAACACAACCCTGTTAAAAATAAAGCAAACGTATCTATGCATATACCAGCATTCTGTAACAATCAAAAGCACCAACACCAAAGCAAAGTAAAAGAACCCAAATGCATATTTTTGCAGCATTCTGAAACATTGATATTGTGTCACCTACTTACATTATTCGATGACAATTTTCACCCTGGTAGGACTGAAAAAAATATATGTATAAAAATTATGCAATAATATGATTAACTTAGCCTTAATAATGTCGCACATTGCCTTTAGTTATAATAGACAAACAACATATCTTTTAATAAATATCAGAGATAATATATATATTCACAGATATGTCTGTAAAATAAATTTTTTCTTAAGTAGATAAATATTTTATTTATAAGAATTGAGTATATATATATATATATATATATATATATATATATATATATATATATATATATATATATATATATATATATATATATATATATATATATATATATATATATATATATATATATATATATATATATATATATATATATATATATATATATATATATATATATATATATATATATATATATATATATATATATATATATATATATATATATATATATATATATATATATATATATATATATATATATATATATATATATATATATATATATATATATATATATATATATATATATATATATACTATAACCAGACTATCTCTGTTGCTAACTACTGAATTACCAATTATTGTACCTGTTGCTCCTGAGCTAGCTTCAGCTAAGGCTTTAGTCTTATCAAATAGCCTTGGGCTATTTCAGAGGCATTGTCGAAACCTCCACAAAGTGTGAGAGTTAGTCTCATCTCAAAGGCCAAAGTGTACTCATCTCCTGAGGGTTCGGCTAGCAGCAACAACAACTCTCAATTCATCAGCCGAGTCAGTGAGTCAGTAACCACTTACAAAGTGACCAGTGAACTATAGGAGGTGAACAATACTATTTTTCTCATATCTCATGATTTCTGTGTCCATCTTATCTTTTCATTCATCCATTCATCAGTGATTATCATCCATTTATTCATTGGTGGTGGTTATTATTATCTATTATTATTGTGTGTCATTGTGTGGGTTTCTTGTGTTTTCTTTTTCTCATTGTTATCTGTGTCATTTTGTCTTTGGTTTAATCTTCGTTTTGGTATATTATCTTGTTATTTTCCATACTCGTATTGAACTATTTTGTGCTTAATGACCTTCACACCATTTACTTGATTTAAACGACCATAAGGTCTTAAGAGCAAGTAACGTAACTACTCTCACTTGCTACAGGTGTTGTTAATATTGTTGTTTCTTACTTATACATTAAATTTATGTTAAGGACTATCTTCGTATTTTCATCACCTCATTTAATGTTCGGGTAACCAGTTTCTTAAATTATCACCCTAGACAAAACTACTGTGTCGCTCGTAACATTATTGGGGGCCTGTCCGGGATGATATGTAGTGGATTATTATAACTAATTCATTATTATTTTCCACCACTTCATCTTCGCTAATCATTTATTGTTTCATGTATGTTCGTTCACCTAGTATCACTCTTATTTCTTTTGTAATCACTGTGTCACTGTGTTTGTTGGTGCTGTTTCATGTGCAACGTGATTGAGTGTAGGGATTGACTGTGCCTTTAATAACTAACCACGCAAAGGCCTAGCGTGGAGACTTTATCAGTTCCTCATACTCTTAATTACGTTTTGCTCTGTTCGAATCTTTCCTGTGAGACACTTTCTCCCATAGCCTACGAGACTCATTTTCTTTAGGAACCACTGACGTTCCGAATCAATTCAATACTTCACTCGACTCATAACCTGACCAGCTCAAACTCAAACGAGTACTTAATGCCAGATCCTGTTTGCAGATGTGGGTATTGCATTCTCTGGTCCTTCTACACTGGCTCGTTATCTGCGTCGAAGTGTTATCTCTACACGGGTCGCTCCCCGATCAACTAATCTCAAGCCAGGATTGTGAACTAGTTAATAGTTCACGAGATATATATATATATATATATATATATATATATATATATATATATATATATATATATATATATATATATATATATATATATATATATATATATATATATATATATATATATATATATATATATATATATATACATACATACACGCACACATACATCACACACACACACACACACACACACACACACACACACACACACACACTCTTATGAGGTTCCTGTGGAAAAAAAAATATTTAGCTATTCATAGGTAACTTATCAAATTTACCTTCATCAAGAGAGCATTTTTCTTTTAATCTCTTCAGGTTCTTCTTCTTGTGTGGCGACATGTTTGGCTCTTCCCCTTGCAGCCACTGCTTCACAGTGTGCAAACGCACAAACTCTTGCTCACTGAAAATGAACATACAATCTTAATAAGAATATTGTTGCAGCCATCAGATAACAATATGTTGGGAGTCTAAAAACATTATAGGTCTACCAAAATTCTTCTGGCTTACATAAGGCAGCCCCTGTCTAACCTAGTTTGGGTGGTAGTGCAAAACCAATAGTTCCCTTATGAAAAACAATTTAATTGACTATCATAGTGGAGATGTGGGCTCTCACGTTTCTGGGCACTATAATATCCAATGTATTTTAACTTTGTCAGTTTCTGACCAGGGGGTGTTGGGTTTACTCACCTGGTTGGCTACTCTTAACTCACCAGTCAAATAGTTCATAAAGGAAATTTGGTAGTATATAAATGAGGCATCTAGAATTTGCTGGGACATAGCACTAACAATAGATTAGTACTAAGATGGTGTAATTACTGTTTAAAGGAGCTGGATAGTGTGCCATATGTATCATCCAAGAACAACCTGCTCTAGTATGGATAATGTTGTGGGGTTTAGTCTATGTATAGTTATATATTGCCAAGTGGCCTAAGACTACCCACATGATGTCGTGAAGACCACCTATCGACCCGGACTCTAGAAGAAGCTCTACAGCGCAAGTGGACTCAAGAATGAGTTCCGGAGGGAAGCATGAGCCAATAATAATGGCACCATTATAAAACAATTGCCTGCGCCACGACGGGCTATGGCCGACCATCAGGCCCCAACGGATAAACCTATTGGCGCTGCAACCCATTAAAAAAAATAATAATAATAAAAAAAAATCCCCTGATAATCAGGAAAAAAAAAAAAAAAAAATCTTAAATGGAATCAGCACCCACAACCTCGTCAGGTAACTAAGGAGTTCTAATAATCAATGAATTTTATGCTAAAAAAAATAGCATCTATATGCAACATTAGTTTGGGGTTTATGAAAGTTCAATGTGTGACCTCTGGTGACATTCATGGTACTAGTAGCAGGAGAAAAAGGTCAAGTGGAGCAATTGTCGATTCTCCATGGAATATCCTCAACAGTGAATGAAATCTGATCTAAGTAGCCTACTATATACAGTGTGAAGACTTCAGAGTTCTTGTGCAATCAGAATAGTTTAGCTCCGAGAGACTGTCAATTGGTTAGATCCATCTGATAAGGGACCCTAACTCTAACAAAGGATTTTAGAAAGGGATACTATGAACTCATTATTTGTGCAAAGAGTGAGCTCAACAAATTGTTAGCCAGTCCTGCTGCTTTACTGACTGATTTTTGAGGTGAGAGTGGAATTTTAGACTGTTATAACCAGAATACCCAAGAGTCTATGTACGGGTTCCAGAGACAAGTCTGACATCTTAGTACTACACTCTTATTGGTGTTAAAATGCAGTCCCCATGATAAAGCTACCCTATGGATAGCATTTATATCCCTCTGACAAAGAGATAGGTCGAAAAAAGGTGGTGCAAAAGTCATACTGACCAGGTGGCGTTAGGTTCTGATTAGAAGCATTAGTACTGACCAAGTGGCATTAGGGTTTGACCAGGTTGGGATAGGTTTCGTTTAAATTATATTGAGGCACAGACACTTTTTTTCTGTGTATTTCATGATGGTTTTTCCTTATGAGGAATAATATAAAACTGTCAACGAAAATTGAAAAATTGACACACTCACTTTATTTTTTTCCAGAAAGAAAATATTATATTTGAATAAATTGTTTATAAATACAGTATTAGGATTAGTACCTGTCTCCTAATGGTAGATGAAAATACATTCTTCTGGTAGATTTAGATGTGTTTTAAATGAATCCCTCATTGTTTCTGTTGTAATT
Organism: Eriocheir sinensis; assembly: GCF_024679095.1. Lineage (NCBI taxonomy): Eukaryota > Metazoa > Arthropoda > Malacostraca > Decapoda > Varunidae > Eriocheir > Eriocheir sinensis. Next base: position 117,626 of record NW_026110425.1, read on the forward strand.
CAGTTTTTATCACCTCATTCCTCCTCAGAAGTTACACATTTGTGACAAAATTAATTAACAAAGCAACCAAAACACAAAAAATTGATAAGTTCACCTATCTCATTGCTAAAAACATTGTTGTTCTTAATGAAGAACTTGGGTCACATACAACACAATGGTGTATATCTTACTGTCAGAATGTTCATTCCTGCGATATTAGTTTTATATAATTTATCATTTCCTCCAGAGTCCACCCACATCAACCTGCACCATGATGGTCTGCAGAGGAAGAAGGGGGTAGGGGAGGAGATTCAAATCTAAATGTGCTGACCCGATGGCGATAAATACTGAGCAAAGTGATGATAGTAATGGCCAAAGTGGCATTAGGTACTGATCCAGTGCCAATGAGTACCAGTCAATGTGTTAAGTTGGATTAGGTTAGGGAATATTGCCCAAAACTGTAACTTTACCACATGCTTGAAGATGAAAATACATTTTTCTGGTAGAATTTGGTGCTTTTTGTATGAATCTGCTTATTTTTGTCAAAATCCTTCAGTTATGTGGGGGAAGGGTTTAAAAAAAGGTTCATTTGCGATGAAAATGAAAAAGTATAGTTTCATCTGAAAATCTGAGACAGGTGAACTTATAGTACAGTATATATTCACCCCAAAAAACAAAAAAAAATTGTTCGCATGCTCGTATAATTAAACCTAACCAAAGCTAATCCAGCCTAAATCTAACCTAGTTACTCGAACAAACCTAATGCCACCTTGGTCAGTACCTTAACCCCATCCTGATCAATATCTAATGCTGTCTTGGTCAGTAGCCAACGCCATCTTTTAAAAAATCGATATCAGCATTGCTTGGAATTTTTACGCATATATTTTGGGTTCAAAATGGTATATCTATACAACTCCTCCTCCAATTCTTTGTATTGTCATCCTTTCCTAGCCCCAACAACCCTGAGGAATTGTCAGAAAAGCAAAGTTTAGGTGGGGGAGGCCTCAATAGGCGAGATTTGGCAAGAATTTCCAACAAATCTATGTAAATTTCCCAAAACCAACATCATAACCTCCTAGCCAGGGTTATTTGACCCCCATAGTAAGTATCCTATCATAACCTAATCCTTAACATAACATACCCCATAACTTAACCTCGACCTTAACGTAACCTGACCTGAAAAGAGGGTAAAAAGGTAAAAATAAGATTCAAAGACTTACCTTTGATCGAGGTTATTTTGCTCCATTACGTTGAAATGGCAAGATGCAGGCTTGTAGCAGTAGTAGTTGAGGTTGATGCACCTGCGCCAGACGCCCTGGTCCTTGGCACCATCTCAGGCCGTGTACGGTTTCATGGACGTCGGTAAATTAGAGACAAGGAAGGCCCTACATTTTTCCTTCCCCTGTCATTATTAATGAATCTCAGGTGTCGCAACTTGGTGTGAACATGCCCTAAGTATTCACCTGTGGAAATATGTCGATGCAAATGTGATTGGTATCCTATTTTTTGTGAAAAATTAATGTACGGTCATGGGTGTCGGAGCGCTGCTGGAAGATGGTTTGGCGACGAGGAAAAGCTGCCGAACTTTATGTAAGTTCTGATTTACTAGGGCGAACTTTGCGTTTTCCCTCAAAATGTAGATACAGAAAGCGTTAATCTACTCATATATGTCAACAGAACGATCTTACAACATATAATAGCGAAGAAATCTGAGCATATAGATCCCCAGGCTCAATTCTGCCCGAGGCTCAGTTTTGTCGATGACAGGGGCCTATATTTTTCCTTCCCCTGTCATTATTAATAAATCTCAGGCGTCGCAACTTGGTGTGAACATGCCCTAAGTATTCACCTGTGGAAATATGTTGATGTAAATGTGATTGGTATCCTATTTTCTTAGAAAAATGAATGTGCGATCATGCGATCATAGGTGTCGGAGCGCTGCTGGAGGATGGCTTGGCGACGAGGAAAAGCTACCGAACTTTATGTAATTTCTTATTTAATGAGGCAAATTTTGACATGGTCTTTGTCATCATAATAAAGAATGATGATCATGCTAGCTCTAGACGCCATATCAGTCGAAAAGAAGCCCACATACACGAGCTTGAGCTAAGATAACAGAGGCATGTGGATGCCCGGGCTCAATTTTGCCCGAGGGTCAATATCGCCCGTGACAACGCCCGCCGGCGTTCCAGCGAGCACATCATGATTGCCCGCCTTTTTTTCGCATCACATTATGGGTATAGAACTCCACGTAGTACATAATTTCATTTTAATTTACATATATTAATGATGATAACACAATGATTGAATTACAAAAAAAAAAAAAAAAATCGAAGAAGGATTCACGTCATTGGTGAATGTTAATTGTGTTATGCGCGCACGCGCGCGCGCGTGTGTGTATGTGTGTGTGTGTGTGTGTGTGTGTGTGTGTGTGTGTGTGTGTGTATACATTATATGCCCATGGTCGTTTGCAGTTTCTGGAAAGACCGATCGATTCATTATCCATCACATACATACCATTGTGTCACATTCATAAACAACGTCTTTTACATACGCATTTACAGCATGTCACTGCAGGAAATGATAATTAAAGTCTTTGGAGTACGGAGGCCATCCATCGATTTGACGTCAGAAATTTTGCTGACGGTGGCCGCCCTTCTGCCGACTGTTATATTTGCTGGGAGTACGGAGGCCCTCCGTCGAATTTACGTCACAAATTTTGCCGACGGTGGCCGCCCTTCTGTTAACGGTGCTGGTTTGCTGGGAAGGACGCGTCGGTCAAGTAAGA